>NC_135273.1:1480934-1498434 GCF_051311805.1 Agelaius phoeniceus | reverse complement strand
AAAGCAAGCCCATCGAGGCTGTATTTTCTGCAGGAAGATGTTAACCTAACCTCAGGAGGCAGATTTCTTTTTTTAAGGAAACTTTTGCAATCACTGTATGGCATCTTTTCCGTGTGCTATCCAAATTCGGGGGTTTAACAGCTTCCACACAGAAACCCGAGAGGGATTTTTAAGCCAAACTTGATCTAAATATATCAAATTACCTTTCTTTTCGATGTCGTTTCAATTATAATGTGGAGTAATATCATTAAAGGAAACTTATTCTACTATTTATAGGGCTTGATCTTTCATTTTTTTAATGTCAGAATTATTTATTTGGCCTGTTCTGCTCCAGATGTGACTGTTGAGGGCACGTTAATTTATATTCGCTTTCCGTGGGCCCCTGTCCCCATCTGTACATCATTTCTGAATTTCTTTTTCTCCCCGGGGAGTTCACCTATTCATATCGAAGGTTTCATTTGCTGTGTAAACAGAATAAACAGACAATGCAAAAATCCCTACAATACTGTAAAATAATTCTTTTCAACAACATAGTGGATTGTGTTTAAAAAAACATTGAGAGGGCGAAACATGCCAGGCAACGATTTCTCTCTTTATTGCACTCCTGAGGGAAGACTCATCTTACTACAGCGCCTTTCCGCCAGCCTTGATAAGTTCATTTTTATTAAAAACATAGCGAAAAATTGCATTTTAAACCGATCTAAAAATGCAGGGGGTGCTCGGGGTTGCACGGGAGCGATGACCAAGGCGGGACATCCCGGCAATTCCACGCGCTTCAGGAGGAAAGGGGAAAAATTTTGCAGAAGGGAGATTCTTTCCTTTTTGACATTTTACAAATAAAAAGAGATGCGGGTTATTTATGCTGGGATGTTGCTGCAAAGTCCTTATCTCCATGTGGCACTAAACAAGGATTTGTTGTGGGATTTGAGAGGGCTGTGTAGTGCTTCAGTGTTAAGCACCCAAAACTCTGGGGGACTGGCACTAATTTCCTCTCTCTCGTAAAACAACATAGTATTCATAACAACTCGAGAGGCTTGACATAAGTAATGATGGCATATGCAGGCGAAGATTACCACCCCAACAGTGTAATCAAGGTGCTAGGTACTAATGCAAGTTAAATTGAGACAATAATGCTGAAACTTGCATTGTGGGATTAGGAGAGTACTTGAAATGCTGACATCGGCATCTCCTGGAAGCGCGCCTGTCTTCCTTTCAATTCCTGTTTATACTTAATGACCTCAAAATTTGTATGTCGTTAACACCGCGTTCTGAAGTGGGAGAGAACAAGGTTTGGGAGGGAGAAGATTCCCTGCCTTCGTTGACTTTTGTCTCTCCTGGTAATTGGCGGCGCGTCGGGGCGGGCGAGCTCGCGGGGGCCCCGGGGGCCCCAACCCGCCCACCCAACCCCATGGCAGCGTCCAAATCAAGCCCTATAAAAATTTGATGCTCAGATCAATATTGTGGCACCCAGGTAATTAAAGTGGGTTTGTTTATTTGGCTCCTTATAAATAAAAAGGGCTTAATACAGACTAATTACACTGAGCCCTTCGCCTACCGTAGGATAATAATGGCGGCAATTTAAAGTGATATTAAATGAGAATTAATAAAGGAATATTGAGTCACTTTGACTGCATTAAGCTGCGTGAAATGATTTCTTATCTCAATTTAACTTTCTGTCCACAGTTTAATGATTGATAAGCTTGGAATTTTTATAGAGGTAATCTAAAACAATATTTGATTGCTATGTTGAATTAATAACAACAAGCCCCTTTTTCTTGTTTATCAGCACATCGGGAGAGATGCTCCCTTTCACTTTAATGATGGTAATTTTTATAACCCTTCTGCTGGATATTGTGCTTAGTTTATGCATTTAAATGATACTTTGACAATATTTTAATTACTTTTGCAAAAAATGTGTATTTTCTGGGAAGTTTGTACTTCTGTATAACATGTGATGTTTGTGAATTATTCCAAGAGAATGAAAGCAGGTTAAAAAAAAGTACAAGTCAGCTTCAAGTGAAAATTGAGATCACCCTTAAATTCTGAAAGGAAGATTGTTAATCATGGTCCTTTAATATCAGCCCTGGAGAACTGCATGGCAGAAGGAAACACTGGTTTGAATGCTCTAAATCTGAACATGCAGTGGCCTGGATTTAATCCCCAAAAACTGTTTTTTCTGCCACCAGTTCATGAGGCAGCCTGTGATGGGATAAAGCAGCAGTGGGAGAGGAAACTTCTCAGAGGCACTTTTAAACTCTAAAGGGGCCGAAAGGCAAAGACACAGATTTTGGGTGAAATCCACTTAATCTGTGCAATTATTGCATTTAAATATCTTTAAGTTCTGGTCCTTTGTTGCAGCTCCCAGTGTCTCATGTCCCACCCCATTAGCACCCCAGCCTCCTCCGAGCTGCAGGGCAATGCAGGTGGTCAGGACCTCATCCTGAGCCCTTTTTTTATATCTGTATAACAAATTGCTGGTATTGTTCATTAATTTCTGTCTCCAAAATGCCATGTCAAGCCTCCAAGGAGCCCACCAGTGTCCCCTGGACAGCTTCTCACCATGGGCCAGCGTGAGTTGCTGATGAAATTACAGGTGCAGGGAAATGCAGAATTAGAAATATATCTGATGTTGCAATACTTGTGAAGCTATAGCTTTGTTGATGACAGGACAATTCCGTTTTTGACAGTTTAATTTACTGTTGCCAGTGGACAAGAGCAAAAGGAGAACGTGGGGTTAGGCACCTGCCCCCTCGCGCTGTGTTTCACATGGTAGGTTGCAAAATCATGACTCCCTCAACCTGTCGTGCTCAAATGAGAAGGTTTTCAGCTGGGGAAATGGAATACATCAGTGCAGGTAATATTGCCTGACCTCATAAAACAAAAGGAAAAATTGCAGATTCTGACAGCCATTATGAATCTTGTATCAGCATCCAAACAGCTCCGAGCTGAGGCACGGTGCATGTTTGTAAATAGGAAAAAAAAAAATCCCGGGGTTGCCACATTGACTTGCAATACGGAGCAAAAAAATGACTTGTCAGTAATTCGTTGTGGGATGTTAAAGAGGCTGTTGGATTTCCTGGTTCTCTCCACAGCCAGAGTTTAGCCTGGAGCAGCAGGGAAATGCTGCTCGCCGAGGTGGTCTCGGCTCAGCCACGGGCTGGGGCGGCCGGGAGGTGACGGGGGAGCTGCCACGCGGGGAAAGAAACGCATATTTTAGGCAAGCTGTGTTGGTTCAGAAATCCCTGTGCCTTTTTAATGGGCACGCCATAAAAGTGCGCGCTCTCTTCCTATTAAACCAGATAATTTTGGTTTTGAAAGCCTTTGAACTACAATATTTTCTTGAAAAACGTGGCAGGAGGGCTGGAACTATGTGATCTTTGATGTCCCTTCCAAGCCAAACCATTCTCTGATTCTATGAAAAACCCAAAGTGTTACAGTGTCAGACTCTACACCCAATTAGAATTTTATTTCTATTAAAAGAAGGAACTCTATTGAGTGTAGTTCTTTCCAATTTCATGTTAAAGTTTCCTTTTCTCTTAATTTCTTGACTACTCGTGTTTTTTCTTATTTGATGGTGTACCTTCATCAGTCTTGTTCTTCCTTGTGTTCAGTATTTCAGAAAGTTCTGAAAATGAGCATTATTGCAGTGATTTGGTAAGGCAAGTAAATTCAGGAAGGAGTCAGTCATTAGAAATTAGACTATTTGTGTACTTGAAATGCCTGGAATTCTTGCAGGCTTTCACTGGTTGGGCTGTATTTGATAATAATATCCTGGGAAAAGTCTGTTAATCAGATTAATTTAATATGCTTTCAGTGACTATTTTTAAGTTTGAAATTCCTCTTTTCTCTAGTGAAAGAGTTTTCAACTTTATACATTAAAATCTTCTCGATGACTCCCGAGGCAGCAAAGGCTTTACTGATGGTGGCTTTCAGTCACGCCTAGCTCAAGGTGCTTCTTCCTTTACCCTCAGAGGTGAGACTGTTTCTTCCCATGTTTTTCTATGCCATAGAGAGCCACTTTTAATCCATAACAACAAAACTTCATCTTCTGCATCGCCTCCCCTTCCAAATTCCCTTTAATGTGGGTGCTGGGTGTAGCTTTAGTGTTGGGTGCCACTCTGGACCGCGCCGTAGCTTCATCTCTGGATGCTGGAGAGCCTGGCTCTGGCTTTTTTCTCGGCCTCCTTGGGGAACGCAAGCTCTCTTTGCCTGGGCTAATTGGGCTGGTGTATGTGTGGGCAGGTTATCCTCTCACGCCGGCCCCGAGCTGATATTTACCCAGGGCCCCTCCTCGCATGGAGCCCGGCGCTCCCGCGGCTCCCGCGCCGCCGTGTTTGCTGGAACTCGAGTGCTCTTGAATTAAATTGCAGCTCATGAATACCAGGAGAGGGCTGGGATGCTGAGGGGAAGGGAGGCTGGTGGGGCAGGCAGGGCCACCGGCAGCCAGCAGATCCCTGTCCTCATCCCCCAGCCACAGGGCAGGGAAATAAGGGAGTGAGAAACAGTTTGGGAAGGTAAATCTGGGAAATGAGCCTGGCAAATTAGATTTCAATATTTTTTTTTTTTTCTTCGTGAACTGAAGATCTTAAAAGCATCTGAAATATTTTCCTTTTTTATTTATGAGGGCTGTTTATTGATGCAAGGTGAAATATCTACATAGAACCACAGAATGTTTTGGGCTGGAAGGGACCTTAAACCCCATCCAGTGCTCACCCCCTGCCATGGGATTCTTCCACTTTTTTCTCTTCCACTATCCCAGGGTGCTCCAAGCCTTATCCAGCCTGGCCTGGGACACTTCTGGATGTGGGCACCCAGGGTATATGACCTCCATGGTCCTTCTTCTCTGGACACACTCCTGCAGGTTCATAAATGAATTTATATATAAATTTGAGTGACTTGAAGGACTTTTACCACTGGAAAAAAAAAAAAAAAAAAAAAACAACAAAAGTCCAAACCTGTGAAAGAAAATATGCATTTGAATCCTAGTATTTGAATACATATAAGGTACTCAAATTCAGTGAGACACATGGTAGATTAGATGGAAAGGTTATCCAACAAAACTGAGCGCAACCCAGAAAGATTGAAAAACATTGAATTGCAGAAGGGTGTAAAAAGCGAGATTTCCTATTCAAATACTGATATTTTAGCCACCCAGGTATTAAAAATGTCACTCTAGTCTACAGCCAGCTCTGCCACCAACAGCAAACATGAACTTTCTACATCTGCTCAGAGGTGGCAACTCCAGATTCCCTCATTAATTTAAGCTGATGTGGCTTTTGAGGTAATTAAAGCACAAAGATGGTGACACAAAGGAAGGATTAGGGTTGGAAATACCCTGTTATTAACTTGTGCCTGGATGTGGCTGCTCCTCAGGGCAGTCAGTGAGAGTTGCCCATGGGCAAGCCAAGGGTTGGGGATCTCAACCAGCTTTGTGGTCACTGTGTGGGGATGGAGAAATCATGAAACTCAAATTATTGTGGAGAAAGAAAACAGGAAGGAGATGGGATTCTTGTAGGTTCAAAGACAATTAAAAATAGAGAAGGCTCACAGTGTTAAAGTAGGGGGTAAGGAGGGCACAGGGCACCTGAAGGAAATTTGCACAGAAATTTGTTGCAGCGACATTTGCAGTGCGTGGTCACAATTTTTTAGTGATACTGTGGAAAATCTCTGCAGTTGTTCTTTCACAAACAATACTAATTGTAACAGGGCTGTGGCACTTTCTGTATTTGCATCTGTTAATAAGTTGCTATTCAATGAATTACCATTTCATGTCTCCTGTTGGCATGAGCAAACCCCGGCTGAAAACACGATAAAGATTTTGAGCTGCTTTAGAAAGCCATTGCTTGTTTGGAAATAAACTCTGACTGAAAAAGCTACTCTTAAAATAATTTTTCAGGCAGTGAAAAACCCCCTGTGGCCGATAGTGCTGCAGATTAAGGAGAGGCAGGACATCCCTTTCCCCTTCCATCCCGTTTCATGTTACGGGGTGCCCGTCGCTCTCCCTTTTAGCGGCTGAGATGGTTTTGCAAAGGCCACCTCAGGTTTCTCAGCTTTTCAGTGCCTTTTGTGTGAGACTGTCAGCGCCCGAGCCCCGGCCATGACATGCACAGACCGGCTGGTTTTTCTCCTTCAGCTCAGCGCCTCTGGACAGCTTCTCTTTCTCTGGCAGCCGCTTCAACCTGCTCTGTCTTGTCATCTTCGAGTTCAATATCTGCTGCTCTGAAGGAAAAAAAATGGGATGGGTTGGACCATTGTATTTGGTCTTTTGACCCTCCATGTTGCCCATGAGCAGTGAAGGATAACTTTTGACAAGCCATGTCAGATGTGACAGGCAATCTAGTTGGGTTGAGTGGAAATGTGCTGTACAAGTTTGAAGCCTTAGTTGGGGGCATTTTCCTGGTGTTCAGTGCATTTAAATTGACACCAGACCTCAGTGTTGTTCCTTGCAGAGCTCCGCGTTTCCAAAGCGTGCGGTTTTATCAGCTCAAATGAAAACCTTTCATATGCATTTTGCATCTCATTCCACCAATCCAAGGCAATATAGCCCTTCCCAGGGTTCGTTTTCCATCCCTCAGGAACGCACATTAAATTTAGTTTTCATCTACGAGGATGTTTGATTTTTATTTTCATGTAGGAGGTGATGTTTTACTGTTCCATGGATTTCTGTCTTTCCATGGGTCACCTGAGTGTGATGTGATAACACAACTCCACGCACATCATTGTGCTAGAAGCTGCTGAATATTGCAAATTATTCAAAAAGCATTAAAGGAACCTTGCTAAGCTTCAAAGTGCTTTAATTTCCAATTAATTATTCAGAAATGTTGATAGTAGAACCTTTGTGGGAAGCACATTTTCTGCGCCACTACATAGGCTGCAGTCAAGATCTGTTCTTACTGTATCCCTTCATTAATGGGTTGTGATATGCAGTTCCTCTTTTATTTGAATTAATTCTCATTATGGATGAGAAAAGCTGGCAGATAACATCCTCCCTGGTAGCCAGCAGTGGTGGCCTGGCTTACTCTGAGTTTCCTGGCTCTAACCTGCTGCGAGCATCCCTCGTGCTGACCCTGTGCTGCCAACGGCTTCTCCAGGGCAGATCTCCTCCTACCCTGCTTGGACCAGCCCAGGGCTCTGCTCAGCACAGAGTTCTGATGGGCAGCAGCCAGAAATTGCATGGAATTCCCTTTGTGCTATCCCAGCTGCTCCAGCCTGGACTCCCAAGCAGTGCCATGATTTCCATCACTGCTGACTCACTGCCACCTTTCTTTTCCCCTCTCTGGTGTCACAGAATCCCAGAATGGTTTGGGTGGGAAGGGACCTTAAAGCCCAACCCATTCCATCCCCCTGCATTGGCAGGGGCACCTCCCACTGCTCTAAGTCCTGCCCAGCCTGGCCTTGGGCACTGCCAGGGATCCAGGGGCAGCCCCAGCTGCTCTGGGCACCTGTGCCAGGGCTGCCCACCCTGCCAGGGAACAATTCCCAATTCCCAATCTCCCATCCAACCCTCATGTCTTTCATCTGTGGGGGAAAACCATCTCCATACATCGTTGGCTCCATGTCAACTTCTGAGTGGTTTAGGAAACACGAAATTTGAAGTGGTTTAAGGACATTATTACTATTATTATTATTATTATTATTATTATTATTATTATTATTATTATTACTATTACTATTACTATTATTATTACTACTACGATTGCTATTACTATTATTAATTTCATTTTCTATGTGAATAGTTTATATTTGCCTTTAAGGTCCCTTCCAACCCAAGCCAGTCTGTGATTCTGTGATTGTAGCTTTGGGATGGAACGAAACGTTACAGCAAGAAGAGCACTTTTTTGCTGGTGCATGGCCTTTCAGTCTTGCCAGCAAGGTGACACTTTTGGCTGATGATTATTTTTCCCCAAATATAACTGATTTGTTTATTTCTTTCTTCATAGTAGATGTGATTTTCCTCATAAACCATCCCCATGTGAATTAAAAACAAATTCGACTGGTGGTCAGTTGAGTCTTTAAAAAAAAATTTAAAAAAAGACACAGAGCAAGCAGTTGGCAATAAACTTGTCCTTTTTGGCACCTGGAATAAAAACAGTAACATAACAGTACCTTTATATAGCACATAAAAATATAATTCAGGATACGAATTCAGAGGTCACGGCAAATGGTTACCTAAATAACTCTAGGGAGTTAAAATAGTTTGCTTATACAAAGATAAGGTGATATTTTATGCAGAAAGCCCATGTGTGGTTCCAAAGCCTGATGGTTTTATACGCAGTAAAACAACTTTGAAAACAACGTGCAGAAAAAGTTAGAGAAAATAATGTTTTGCAGATTGTAAAATGTAGACCTGGAAACTTGGGAGGTGATTCTGCTCCACTTAAAAATGTCCATCAGCCTTGGCTTTAATTAGTGCATTGTGGCTGGATTGTTTCTGACCTAGAGCTTCCTTCATTTCTTTGGCCACACATTGTTGTAAACCCAAAAATGAGGTTTCTTGTCCATGAAGGATTTGTGGTAGAGCATTTTGAAGGTGTAAAATCTGCAGGGTCTGGAGTTGCTTTCCCAGCATTTACATTTGGCTGCCAGATTGAGGCTCCTCAGGGTCCTCCTCTGTAACCCAGGGCTGTATCCACAGCTC
The DNA here is from genome assembly GCF_051311805.1 of Agelaius phoeniceus. Taxonomy (NCBI): domain Eukaryota; kingdom Metazoa; phylum Chordata; class Aves; order Passeriformes; family Icteridae; genus Agelaius; species Agelaius phoeniceus. The sequence continues at coordinate 1,489,796 of NC_135273.1, read as the reverse complement.
CAGGTCCTGCTAACTGGAATTGCACTCCAGATTCCTCAAAAAAGGCTCCTCCTGCTCCTCACCGCCTTCCAGGAGAGGTTGTCCATGGGATGGAGAAAAACTCAGGGGTCCTGGGGCCAGTTTATGTGGAACAGCATCTTTAGGAATGGCAATCTTGGCCATGTCTTGCCTGGCAGAGCTATTGAAAGTTCTTACAAATCATAGAATCCCAGACTGAGCTGAGTTGGGGGAGCCCTTAAAGCTCATCTTAAAGCCATGGGACACCTTCCTCTACACAGGGTTCCTCCAAGCAAATGTGTGGTTACATATAGAATATGGTTTGATTAAATTAAAATAACCTTTGCAATTAACAGGCAGCATTAAGGGACTTGGGACAAGGGATGGAAGGACAGGTTGAGAGGTGATGGCTTCCCACTGCCAGGGGGCAGGGATTGATGGGATATTGGGAATTAGGAATTGTCACAGGGTGCCCAGAGCAGCTGGGGCTGCCCCTGGATCCCTGGCAGTGCCCAAGCCAGGCTGGACACTGGGGCTGGAGCACCTGGGACAGTGGGAGGTGTCCCTGCCATGGCAGGGGTGGCTCTGGGTGGGATTTAAGGTCCCTTCAGTGCCAAACCATTCTGGAATTACATAATTTAAATTCATTTGTTCCATATTTTGACATGCTTTTCCTTGATCCTGTGGATTTCACATCAGAATTGATGTTTGCAAACACACTTGAAAACCAACACTAGAAGCAAACCAGCAAGAAAAACCCTCACCAAAAGCAAAGGTCGTTGATTTTGCAGAGGGTTGGGCTTTGCAGTAGGAGATCCAGCAATGTTTTCTCCTTTCAGCTCTAAAAGTGTCGATTTTGATCTGGAAGCTTAATTTCTCTCATCAAGGAGTTAAGCACTCAGTTAAATTCCATGAGAACATATTTAAACATACTGAAAGATGTACCCAGTACATTCCCCCTAACGCCCATAATAATGCGGCCGTCCAGGGCTCCGGGCATTGGGGCTTTTCATTTACATTGGCTGACCTCAAATTGGATGTAAGTTTTTATATATCCAAATTAATGCATTTGTTCTCCATTTGTAGAGGGACCCTGGTGAGCAGGCCCTGGTCTCCAGCTGCAGGCAGATGTTGCTGCTGGTGGGAAGGTGCTTTTTGTGTGCCCCTTTCATGGGGTGCAGGTGGGGAGGGTCTGCCTGGGGGAAATTCTGCTTCACATTCTGGTCCAGATGCAGCCCTTCAGAGCTGGTGGAACCACTGAATGTAAAATAAATGGTTTTCCTTGGCTCTATGGAGGTATTTCTGCTTTGGTGGATGGCAGGGAAATACAGAGCAAAGCTGCTTTTCCCAGCTCTTTGCCCCAGGTAAATAACTTTTAAAAAGAGAAGTCTTGGGAGACCTTGGCTTGTTTCTCCTTGGCTGCTTGTGTAGAGGAGAGGACAAGACTGTGGACAAGCAGTGCTTCCTCAGCTGGAATCAGGGTTCACATAATTGTGTGGTCTTCTCTGTCCATATAGTCATGGTCGTGGTGGCCACCTTGTTGTGCTCTCCTTTAGCCATCCTGGATGAGTTTTTCTGCCAATGTAGACTTCTTCACTGGGTAAAACTGCAGGATCATAGATTAGTTAAGGTTGGAAAAAATCTTTAAGATCACCAAATTCAACTGCAAACCAGCACCAGCACCATGGCCACCATTAAAACATTTGTGAACACTCCCAGGGATGGTGACTCCACCACTTCCCAGTGCCATTGATTTACAACCCTTTCCATGAAAAAACTTTTCCTAATACCTCATCTAAACCACTAAGTATCCTTCCTTCCATCTCAGAAGTTCAAGCACACCAGTTCCTGAGCAGGATGGATATTGTGTTTGATAATTAACATCCTTGTGCCATTACCTGATGCTTATGCTCTATGACTGCAAAACAAGATGGAAACCAGCAGGAATTTCTCCATGGAAAGGGTGCTCAGGGCTTGGCAGGGGCTGCCCAGGGAGTGCCCATCCCTGGAGGTGTCCCAAGAATTCCTGGAGGTGGCACTCAGAGCTCTGGGCTGGGGACAAGGTGGGGATCAGACACAGCTTGGACTGGATGGTCCTGGAGGTCTTTTCCAGCCTCAGTGATTCTGTGCTTCTGTTCTATAATCCTGTGAAATAAATTCCCTTTAATTTAAGGCAGGTTATTTCTAGCGGCTGCTCTGTCCTTCCTTTGCCCACCCCAGCTGTGGCCCTGCTCCCAAGCCCCCGAGGAGCAGCTTGTCCTGTTCCTGCAGCAGCTCCTGTGCCACAGGGGGGCTCTGGAGGCTCCCCCAGCGTTGTCACCCGGTGTTGGGGACCAGGCAGAGCCTGGGGACAGGGGCTGCAGCACCAGGATCTCGCTCAGAAGAGGCCTCTCCAAACACCCCCTCCCTCCCTGGGCATTAGCAGTGCTCCCTGCTTTGGCTCTTGTATAAATATCTGCTGCATTTCCACCAGGAGTTATTGCTGTTATATATTTTACAGACACTTTACTGTCATCTAAGTGGTTTATTTTATTCCCACAGCTAGGAGAAAACTACAAAAGGAATTTTGTAATCTGAATGTGATTGTGGGCAGAGAGTAATGTTTTGAAAAGGAGCTGAGAGTAAATTATATCAGTGCTTTATTGTGTTTAAGGAGACTTTTCTATTGTGCTAGGAGTTAACATTAGTTCTCAAAGTTATTAACTGGATGTGGTTTTATTATGACTGTGTGTTTTGTCAATATATGACTTTTTTTGTTAGGCTTTTCGGTGCCAGTTCGGCTGCAACTTTGGCACCCTCCAAGTTTAAATATGTAAACTCAGCTGGTGTTGAAAGTTTGTTTAAGTTTGACTCCCTCTCCCATGCAGCAGAGAAAGTAACCCTTTTTTTATCCCTGCTAGGCTATTTATAGAGGGAATTTCTCCAGGCAGGCTGCCTTACTCCGGGTTGTTTTGACAAATCCTGTTTGGAGAATGAGACCCCAAATATTTGGAGGTGGCTTTTTGGTGGGGATGGAAGTTGTGTGGCTGCCTCTCAGGCTGCCTCTGGGTAGGTTTTTGGCAGGAGCTTTGGTGTGAGTGACAGAGACTTCACACTGGAAGTGGGGTTGGAGCCCACGGTGCCACCACAAACACTGGGCACCACCCCCAGCCTGAAGCTGCTCTTCAAAATGCCCCAAAGAACACTTTTAAATAATAGATGTAGAATAACAGAATATTTTGGGTTGGAAGGGGACCTTAAAAATTATCTCATTGCATGGGCAGGGACACACTATAGGTTATATATCAATTGCCAGCATATGGCATTGTGTGTCTGGCTTTTCAGGTTTTTCCTACTTTTGAAGAAGATATTAAAGCCTCTACCTCTGGAGAAAAATAAATAGATTTTAAAAGGATAAGTTTTGAAAAAAAAAAAAGTTAAATTCTCAAATCCGGGCATCAGAATAATGCCTCCCCTTACTAAAGAGAAGTGTTGGAGGTTGGATGGGGCTTGGAGCAGCCTGATCTGGTGGAAGCTGTCCCTGCCCATGGCAGGGGGTGGCCCTGGATGGGCTTTAAGATCTCTGCCAGCTCAAAGCACTCTGTGATTAATTGCCTTGCACTAATTCTATAAGGGCACCATATGGCTGTCAAGAGGCCCCCACCTTCTCCCACGGCATCATCTCCAGTCAGCCTCCACTGCTACCCCAGGTTTCCCTCAAGCCCTTCTGAAGATGAGTTTGTTTTATTTTGTTTCAGTGTTTATCTCCCTGTCTGAGCACACAGTAAAACCCCCTGCATCTGCAGGGTGGATTTACTGGGCTCTTCAGTATTAAACATAAAATGCAAGGACGGACCACGTAAAGTAAAAATATTCTGTGGCATGTGCAGAAACATGGTTGATAGAGCAGAGGCGCTGCTCCTGAGCCAAGTGAATACCATCCATGCCGAGCCCAGTAGATCTCCATTACTAAATAAAGTGCTCTCATGAAGCCTAATGTGTTCCTGTGAATTACTCCATTACCTGGGAAGATCCACGTGGAGGTGGCTGCTCACGCTGCTCTTGGCCAAGCTGTGCCTCAGAGTTTGTAATTAAAGCCAGCCGTTCATTTTTCTCAAATGTCCACTGCAAGGTGTAAATTAGCTCAAGTAAGAATATATTTTGAAGTGTCAGGAACAAACCTCCCTCGTTATCATGATTTTCCCTGTTTTCTTTCTCTGTGAAGGCTGCTGTGGTTACAGGCACTGTGGACAGGCACGTGGAGGAGTTGCTGTATTTTAGGAGCTCTTCTGCCCTGTGATTTGCACAGATGTGTTTTAATTAAAGAATTCAGCTGGTGTGGGGCAGAGGGAACAACCAGGACTGGGACCACAGCCCAGCACATGGGGATAACCCATTGTCCCCAGTGCTCTTCTGGCTCGGGAGAGCAGAAATAAACACATTTTATTCTCACAAATTCACTGTTGTTTCTTCAGGACAAGAAGAAGAACAAATTTCTTTCTTCTTCAAGAAAGAAAGAAGAACCTAAGAATTATCTCCTTCTACCTAAATCTTAATTCATCAAAATTATTTTGATTTCTGATTTTTTCACATAAGCCACTTGGACCTTATCCCAGCTTGGTGTGTACTGGATTTATAATGCACACCAGTTCAACCAATTCCAATCAATTCAACCACACACTGGAAAAGATGGAGGTACAATGCCATCCCAGTTGGCAGCAGGTATTTGAAGTTCATCTTACTGGCATTAAAACACAAAGACTGGGATTTCCAGTTCACATTACTGCAAAACACTATTTCCCTCTGAGCTCCCTGTTGCCCTTGAAACCAGGCAGTAAAAACCCTGCTTAAATTTTTTAAAACTTTTCTTGGTGTCCACCTTAGACTCTGTTAATGTAAACTGTATTTCCCTGTTTTTTTATGAGATTGTCACAGCAAAGGTATATAAAAATCTTGATAAAGTCAGTGTATATTTCCCCTACTGCTGCCCCCCCTTATCCATGAGGCCAATTATCTTGTCAAAGGAAAAGATTAGATTTGTTTGGTGGTTTATAACCTTATGAACCTGAGATGCTTATAAATATTTTAATAATTTGTTCCATTATCGCTCCCAATATCAAAGTTTGACTGGTCTATAATTTCTTCCTGTCTCCTTTTCCCCCGGCTTTGTAAATCCTCAGGGAGCTCGTCTGTGCTCCAGGAGCTGTCAGAGATGGTCACTAACTCTTCAATGCTTTATCCTGTTCCAGTGAACTGTTACACCAGCAATTAGGAACTGGAGCCTGGTTTCAGGATAAAGTCCTGGGGCATCCATAAGGTTTATTTATGGCAATGGTGTTTCCTGTTTGGGAAGGTTTAATATTTGTGATCAGAAGGAGCTGATGGATTCTTTCAGGGAACATGAGTGCTTGGAGGAGTTCAGTGTGTAAATGTGTGTGTAACTACAATTTTTAATCTTAATTTAGGGAGTTGGCTCCCATCTCTCACCTGCATAGATATGTTAATAAGGATTTAAAAGTACATTGCCCAGTAAAGCACAGAATGTGCCACATCAAGTTCAGTTCATGCACCTTCACCTCGGGCTGATTGCTGTAAATTAAATTTCATCTGGGTGATTCTATGCAGCCAACATGTGGTGCAAAATCCTGTGGTGGAATCATTCTTAACCATTTTGTAAACATGAGGGATATTTGGGCAGTTTTGGTTGTCCAAAGTAGCCGCTGAGGCTTGGAGGAACTGAGTGTGGTTTCTAGAGCTGGGTGCCCCTGCCCTTTGTCCTGGGCGCAGATGTTGATCCCCTGGGGCTGTCAGCATCTGGATTTTACAGACCTGAGGGTTTCCTGCCCCTGGGAGTCTCTGATGTCCCCACTGCTGTGGACACTGCCCATGGAGGGGCTGTCCTCAGCTTATATCAGTTTCATCATGTTCACGTCCTACCTAATTGTAAAAAAGTTCAAATATTTTGAAGCAGCAACAAGTACAGAAGAGGTGAGGCTGGAAGAGACTCTGAACTTTGCTGGGTGAACAATTGATTTTTTCATTCCTCATGGTTATGATCTGCACTTGATCATGACCCTCCTGTCTCTCTGGTTCGGATTATTTCTCTTAAGTTTTCAAAATAGCTTTGATTTCTGATTCTTTCACATAAGCTGCTTGAACTGCATCTGGGAGTAGTTTTTGGAGACAAGTCCAGGGGGATGTGGCTGGTGCATTGTCCCAGTTAGGCCATACTGGTGCAGCCTGGTTGTCTTAAGACAAGGGAAAAAGGGGAAGATTTATATTCTGTAGTCAATCCTGTGTGCTATTCACGTCAAGTATCATTCAGAATTTACCATAAATAACACCCATGACTATTTCAGTGAAAAGTTGCCCACATTATCCTTTAAAATCTGTTTCCCTCTCCATTTGTGCAGCAAAATCTGTATCTTGCCCTAGCACCTCCAGTGCTGCAGTTTACTGGGAAGTGAGTCTGTGCACATGTTTGTGCATGTATGTTGTGTATCTGCTTAGATAATTGAACTGGATCTCCACTGTCATGTTTTGTGCACCACAGCAGTGTTTTTATCACAGTAAATACCCCAGCAAGAGCCAGGATGTCACGAAGCTGTTGCTGTGTGTGGTTCTACCTCAGCAAAGAGTTGTTGCAGTCAGTGGTGCAGTGTTAAAACACTTGTTTCAATCTCTTGTTTTAACAAGAGATTCCTAATGACTAAACCATTTTGAATATTAAATACTTCTAGTAATAAGCTTTATTATACACTAACATGGTTTTTCACACAGAACAGATATCTCAGAACTTGAGATGAATGGGTGCAGAGCTTTGCTGTTGTGCAGTTCAGAAGTTCCAACGTGGAGCTGTGACATTTTTAGGGACCTACAGAAAGGAGCCAGGTTTGTTGTCCTTCAGGGCTTTAAGAAATGTGTAAAACCCAGGTGCTCCTCAAGCAGAACCTTGGGGGTCTTCACACCCTTTTTGTAGAATCATGGAATGGTTTGGGCTGGATGAGACCTCAAGGATCACCCAGTGCCAGCCCTGCCATGGCAGGGACACCTCCCACTGTCCCAGGTGCTCCCAGCCCCAGTGTCCAGCCCGGCCTTGGGCACTGCCAGGGATCCAGGGGCAGCCCCAGCTGCTCTGGGAATCCCATCCCAGCTCATCCCCACCCTCACAGCCAGAAATTCCTGCCCAATCTCCCATCCATCCCTGCCCCCTGGCAGTGGGAACCATTCCCTGTGTCCTGTCCCTCCATCCCTTGTCCCCAGTCCCTCTCCAGCTCTCCTGGAGCCCCTTCAGGCACTGGAAGGTGCTTGAAATTCTCCCTGAATTTTATTCATCTCTGCCCGGGAAGGAGTGGGGTGAAGCATGGGACTTCTCCTGGACAGGCACAAACCTTCCATGGGATCATCTCTGCCAGGATCCTGCCTTATGAAGCAAAACGGGAGAGAACATTTTTTCCCCACAGATCTTTAAAAATGAGTGACTCTTTTAATTTTGCATTGTCAAGGAAAAGACAGAGAAATGAAGTAATATTTTTACTTCAGTGATTTAAAACAATTTAGTCTGTGGAGTAATGCAACTGTAGCTTCACTCCAGTGCAATTGAAATAAAACATGATGAAATATTAAAATACTCCATACACGCACCACTAAGATTAGATAGTCATTAGGACTGGAATATTGGCACCCTGTTAATTATTGCATTGCAAATGTTTCAGGCAGAAAACACATGTTTTCTTTTTCCCAAATGAAGTCCAGCAAATTAAAACCTGACCTAGAAGTGATAACTTCAAATATGATTTATTTTGCAATAAGCAAACGGAGTAACCCCACAGAGATTGTCAACAGTCAAACAAGAGCAATGATAAAAGGAAGGAACGTCACCAGCTGGATGCTTTATTGTATTTGCTCTAATGAAGGCCAAGGAAACAGCTTGTTTTCCATGGGACTTAAAATTTTGTCTTAACAGGGAGTGGGCAGTGCTGCTGGAGTAGGGAAGTGTGTGGAGGAGGTGGAGGAAGTTGGGTGATGGCTGGTGGTGACTCTGGCAGGTGTTTCATTTTATCTCAGCACACTGTTAAAAACACAATACCAAAAAAAACCTTACAGAAAAAAAGAGAATCATCTCACTCCATCCACTCTACCAAGGCTAAATTCCATTGCTGTCTGAATCCCTGCTGGGGCATCTTTGAGATTGAAGTGAAAATACTCTCATTTTATCAGTAGAGCTGTCTCTGCCCTGGAGCCAGCCTGGGAGAGCTGGGGGGGCTCACCTGGACAGGAGCAGCTCCAGGGAGAGCTCAGAGCCCCTGGCAGGGCCTGCAGGGGCTCCAGGAGAGCTGCAGAGGGACTGGGGACAAGGATGGAGGGACAGGAGCCAGGGAATGGCTGCCAGTGCCAGAGGGCAGGGCTGGATGGGAGATTGGGAATTGGGAATTGTTCCCTGTGAGGGTGGGGAAGGGATGGGACAGAATTCCCAGAGCAGCTGCCCCTGCATCCCTGGCAGTGCCCAAGGCCAGGCTGGACACTGGGGCTGGGAGCACCTGGGACAGTGGGAGGTGTCCCTGCCATGGCTGGGGTGGCACTGGATGGGATTTAAGGTCCATTCCCACCCAAAGCTTTCCGTGATTTTGTGATACCACAGCCAGTGCCTCTGGTGCTCCTCTGAAGGAATCCCTGCCTGATTCCTCTGCTCTCCACATGTGGGGCTTGCAAAAAACGTGGGGTAACGCTTCAAAGGAGTCTTGGTATTTACAAACTGGATTTCTTTAAGTTGGAAAGAATTAGAAAATCTTCCTTCCGTGGTCATGACAAACAGGAATAGTGGTGGAATTCAGCACTGGGTTCTGTGCTGTGGCTTGTGTGAAAAACAAAAATGCAGCTCCTGCA
>NC_135273.1:1470934-1475934 GCF_051311805.1 Agelaius phoeniceus | reverse complement strand
CTCCCTGTGCCATCCTGTGCTGGGAAATGCCAGCTTTGGGGACATGCACAGGGCGCTGGGGAGAGGGGTTTAGGGCGGCCGGGGGTTTGGGCTGAGCGTCGCCGCTCATCGCCCAGCCAGGCGGGCTGTGCTTAGGCTGGTGTTAATGGTCAAATCCAGGTGATTTCTAGATTGATTTGATTTGATTTGATTCCCCTGTCAGAGCAGGAGAGTTGCGCTGAAATCCAGCTCTGTCTGGATGTGCAGTCCCGGTGAGGAAAGCCAGGCTTAGGTGCAGCCATATCCAGGCAGGATTTGTGAGCGTGGTTTGACTCAGACCTGGCGCTCCTCTGTCCTGACTCCTGAGTGTGTTTGTGGCCTTGGGATGTGCCATCTTCATGGGGAAGGCTGGCACCACCTGGCAAACCCCGCTGTGACACCCTGGGGCTCTCTGGTATCACCAGGTGAGGTGTCCATGGGCAGAGTGTGGAGCCTGAGGCTGGGAGGGTGGATGGAGTGGGGACAGCGGGGACGCCTGCCAGAGGTGCTGCACTGAACACACCAGCTGCTAACAAAGCACCAGGAATGGGCCAGCATATAGAATCCCAGAATCACTCAGGCTGGAAAAATCCTCCAAGACGCCTTCCCCAGCACTGCCATGGCCACCACTACCCCGTGTCCCCAAGTGCCACATCCACAGCTCTTAAATCCCTGCAGAGGTGGGGACTCCACCAGTGCCCAGGGCAGCTGTGCCAGGGCTGGAGAGGCATTCCATGCAGGAATTTTTCTGAAAATCCATTCTAAACAGCCCATGGCACTGGAGGGACAAAGGATGAGGCAGAGGAGGGGATCACACTTTGCAGAATGTGGGGTAGGTGTTTTTCCACAGAGACAAAGCCTCTCCCAGCACACTGCACACTTTCTAGTCCCTTTTTTCCTGTCTGGCTTCCCGTGGCATTAAGGCTGATGTGATCGTGCTGTCAGGTCCTTCTCGTTTCCTTTTTTCCAGTTACTCCTGAGTTTGATGGATGGCCTCAGCCCGGTGTGACCAAGGGCTAGGAACATGATTATATTCCTCCAAACCCCAGGCAGGCTGCTGTCCACGAGCAGGACAGCCTGGAGCACCCGTCCCTCTGTGGGGACACGGCTGGGGAGGGCCTTGGTGGACACTCAGTCTGGGGAGTGTGGTTCAGTAGGCATCAAATTTAATGAATCTATTAATCTATTAATTGCAATACTCATGGAGCAGCTTCCCAACAGCTGGGGAGGGATTTCCCCACCCCCTTCGCAGCAGGTTCCTGCCCCTGGCAGGTTGATAATCCCCCCAAATATCGCTGTGCTCTTCAGTTCCATCAACCATCCACTGTCTCTTTTTGGTCCTTTTATAAATCCTGTGCTAAATTGCAAATCCCAGCCTAAGTGTGTGTTTGTCCGTCCTATCAATAATGCATTGCCCCCAAGTGTGGAAGGGGGAGCCACAAGTGAAACTGCCCACGGTAATTCAGGGCTATAAATCATATTTTCTGGTGGGTTTGGAACCTGAGACTGGCTCAGCAAGATGGTTTGTGCCACTTTATTGTGATACTTCAGGAATATTTTTTTATTTGCTCCATTCCTCTATGTGTGTGTGTATATATGTATTTATATATCTCTATATATATCTTCCTGCTTCTTGTTCAGCTGTCAATAGAGGGTGAATCCTGGACCTGCAAAAAGCATGAGCTTTCTTTTCTTAAGGCAGATACAGATTGCCTCCAGTATCAGTTGTCTTTTATAAAATCTTCAAAAGAAATTACAGAGTTTTATTTTTGGAAGGGATGCAGAGCTGAGCCATGGATTGTTGTCCCCATTTGGGACCTAATTGAGATGCTGATCTGCAAAATATTCTGTGTCCAGCGGTGCATGTCTAGTGTTCAACTCATATTTTCTGTCCTGCAAGTCTGGCCTGAGCTAAAACATGATTTTCAAACAAAATATTAAAAAAGGATAAAAACCAGATATTCTCTTAGTGGTATTTAAACCCATCCTGGGGTTTCAGGCTCTGGGGAAGACTCCCTGTGCTCCCACTGGAGCAGACTCAGCACTAATGGTGGGATCAATGGATGTTTTCAGAGGTGGATATTTTCTTTTTCCAGTAGTATTTGCAAGCAAACAATTCATTTATATACTATTTAGGCTTCAAAATTAACATATTCTCTGGCATAAGCACAATTTTCACTTTTATTTTTTAATTTAACTGCGTGTGGTTTTGCAAGGAGGCACCTACTTGTTTCTTAACCTTGGTGGCCAACTGGAAAGCTCCTGATACCACCAAAATCACAGAGCAGAATCACCAGAACCATTAAGGTTGGAAAAGATCTCCAAAATCATCGAGTCCAACTTTCACCTGAATGCCACTATGCCCACTAAACCATAATAATATATATATTAAATAATAAAAATCTAAAGCAGTCCTGACATCAGTGATTTGCTCTCACCAGACATCATCCCCAACATTTTCCAAATTAGCAAAACTTGGACATTTTATTTTCTGGAGGAGCAGGTTGAATCCTTTTGGGGCTTGTATCTACCTCAAGCCCTCTTTGTGACATCAAATTGACCTAAATTTGTACTTGTCATAGAATCATTAAGGTTGGAAAGGACCTTTCAGATCATCAAATCCAACTCTCAGTCTTTCTGCTGTTGTGTTTTCCCATCCCAAACTGAGGTTATCCCATCCCAGGCATGCTGCTGGGATAATTTCCCACTCAATTTCCTTGTGCAACAGGAAAGTGTTGAGAGAGAGCCATAAAAACATGGGGTACAATACATTATTTTAGGGCAATCCACAGGACTGAATCCACCTCAACCCCACTGCAGGAATAAAAAGTTGAGTTTCTAAGGAATGCATATGAAAGGACTTATTTCTGCTGTAAAGATTTCCTGACAAGCAGAAATATAATGCTTTTTGAAAACCTCATTAGAAAATCAATTATATCGTGACACTTAATGTTGGGTTATTTACAAGCGAGATGTCTTGTTGGGAAAAAACACAATAAAAATTCACACTTAATCCAGAAAAATGGGGGAGCATAAAGAAGAGTTAGGTTGTGTTATTAGCATGTTCAAAGGAGCAATTACCACAACGCAGAGAGTTTGTGCTCCATCAGGAACAGCAAGGAGATCTGACCGTGGAGGGACACGAGGTTTTGTGCCCTCAGAGGGAAAAGGGCTGAGAGATCCTTTCAGGGCAGATAATGATGAGTTTATTTATTTATTTATGGATTTGCATTGATGCCCAGGGCCCAGGTCATGCTCCTCCTCTCGCTTTTCCTCGTGGAATCATTAAGGTTGGAGAAGATCTCTAAAATCACCGAGCCCAGCCATCAGCACCACGTTCACCACTAACCAGGTCCTCAGGTGCCACATCCACACCTTTTTGGACACTTCAGGTGATTCCTTCACTGCCCTGGGCAGCCCCTTCCATGCTTCACAACCCTTTCCATGGAGAAGCTTTTCCCAACATCCAACTTCAACCTCCCCTGTCACAACTTGAGGATGTTTCCATCTCACAGCCCTTGATTTCTTTGGGTTTAAATGCCCTCAAAAAGAAAAGCTCAGCTTGGCACCTGGGGAATGGCTGCTGGGAGGCTGTGGCTGCTAAACCAGCAGCTTTCTTTGGAGAAAAAATGGGAAAACTCTTACAGTTTCATGGAATCACAGAATGGTTTGGATTGGAAGGGACCTTAAAGCTCATCTCTTTCCACCCCCTGTGCCATGGGAAGGGACACTTGCCAAATTTCTGTGCTGCTAATTAGGAACATATGACCTCAACTGCTGATTTTTATTTTTTTTTTTTAACTGTGATAGTTTTTAGGAGTGGACTGTTTTCTTCAAATGGAAAATACTAGATCTGAAGCAGAAAATTTTGTTTGTCATGCAAATGTGAGCAAGATGCAGCTAATCTAATATCCCCTGCATCGTTCACACTGAGGGAACTATAGAAAAAGGCTAATTTCTAGCTGAAATCCTTGTCTTACATAGCCTGCAATCTGAGTTTGCATCAGATGCAGAACTAATGGTGCTTATTTCCTGCAGAGTTAAACCTAAAATGTGTAACTACAGGCTCATGTGTGTGTTGGTGGCAGAAAATAATTATTATGTGTTTTCATCTTTCATTCTGCATAATGCCTGTGGTAGTTCACTGTCTGTAGCTGTAAAGTTTCTGTGCTTTCCCTGGTTTTTAATTTAAAAATCCGTGGGATTGATACTTTTACTTCATAATGAACAATTGGGCCATGAGAAGAACATTTTTGGCAGTAATTAAATCGAGGAAAGGTGAGTTAAACATCAGAGGAGCACTGGAGGTGAGGCTGAAGGGGTTCTACAGGGAAGATGGAGAGGGACTGGGGACAGGGGATACAGGGACAGGACCCAGGGAATGGCTGCCAGTGCCAGAGGGCAGGGCTGGATGGGAGATTGGGAATTGGGAATTGTTCCCTGGCAGGGTGGGCAGCCCTGGCACAGGTGCCCAGAGCAGCTGGGGCTGCCCCTGCATCCCTGGCAGTGCCCAAGGCCAGGCTGGACACTGGGGCTGGGAGCACCTGGGACAGTGGGAGGTGTCCCTGCCATGGCAGGGCTGGCACTGGTTGAGCTTTAAGGTACTTTCCAAACCCTTCTGGGATTCCATGAGAACAGGACACACTTTTTTTCCTTCAATTTCACAATTTCAGGAATCTCCTCAAGAACAGGCTGTAGTGCTGTAGACTTGGATTTTTTTTTTTTTTTTAATTAACAGTAGTATAAGCAGTGCTATTTTGGGGGTGCTCTGGAAAGGGAAAGACTCCTTGCTTCTAAGAAACTACAGAAGTTTCTGTCATAGCATTGTGTGTGCTTTTGTTAGGAATAGGTGCTTTCCTCCCTCTTTTGACCTCTCTGTTCACCCCTAAAACTGCTTTGAATCTGGTTTTCTTCTTTTTCTTACTTTCTTGAGAGTAATCAACTCTTTTTTTTTTTGTTTTGTTTTCTTTTTTTTATTCTGT
>NC_135273.1:1440934-1465934 GCF_051311805.1 Agelaius phoeniceus | reverse complement strand
CCCATTCCAGATGGAGTTATGGCAAGTAGTTTTGTCTGTCTCATCTTAGCAGGGTGGTCTGTCCCCAGCTCTCCCATCACAGGGAGTTTTGGAGTAGGGATGGGATAGGACAAGAGGGGTGGGATGAATGGGAAGGGCTTTGAGCTGAAGGAAGGTGGATTTTGATGAGATGTGAGGAATTCCCGGCTGTGAGGGTGGGCGGCCCTGGCACAGGTGCCCAGAGCAGCTGGGGCTGCCCCTGGATCCCTGGCAGTGCCCAGGGCCAGGCTGGACACTGGGGCTGGGAGCACCTGGGACAGTGGGAGGTGTCCCTGCCATGTCAGGGCTGGGATGAGATGAGCTTTAACTTTTATCCCTTCCTACCCAAACCATTCCAGGATTCTGATGTGGCAGTGCCAGGGCTGTAAATCCCTGGATCCCACCTTGTCCTCTGCCAGGAGGTTCAGATGTGATTCTAAGGTCACAGCAACTCAGCACCCCAGGGCAGCACCTCTGCACAGGGAAGTTCCAAAACTCCTGGATCCAGCAATGAGGCATCCCCCTGGGTCCAGAGGTTTGTGGGAAGATGGGAGAAGCAAGAGCCATGCTGTTGCCAGGCTGGTCCATGAAGGGCAGAGTGTGTTTAAATTACAGTTCCTATGCTCAGCCTTTAACAAGCTCCTTCTGAGGTGGCAGTTTATAGACTCTTATTTCAGTTAATTATAACAGCACTTTTTGAAACAGTATTTTTATTGGTTTTATTGATGTGCCCTGCTGGCTTTCCAATCCAGTATTGGGTCCTGCTTGGTTACCTGGGAGAAAAGCTTTTCCTCCTGCATGCAGGGGATGCAGGGATGGCCTGTGGCAGGGGAGGGCTCTCTTGGTACCTGCAGAAGGGCCCCTCCTGCCAGAGCCTGCCCAGAGTGACCGAGGCACTGTGGAGTGTTGGGAACAGCAAACTCCGCATCAGTTTGATCCAAATGAAGGAAAATGCTCTTTATTCTTTGTTCTCCTCACTGTTGTATTTTTCTGGTTGAGGCCAAATTGGTAAGAGGTACAGCCAGTTCTTGGCTGGGTGGTGCCATTTTGGGAGAGATCCTGCTGATGTGTGTGGTGGCATCCTCAAAGCCCTGCAGAAAGGTTTTGGAGATCTCTATTAACTATGCTGTTTTAATTGGGATATATTCATTTTTCTGAGGTGCTCTAAGGTGTCCCCAGAGTCTTCTGTTCTCCAGGTGAACAGCCCCAGCTCTCCCAGACTGCCCCCAGAGCAGAGGGGCTCCAGCCCTGGAGCATCTTTGTGGCCTCTGGACTCACTTCAGCAGGAGATGCTCAGGGGTCACAGACTTTACACCCACACTGGGAACTCGCTTTGAAAAACGTCCTGGCAAGTTGAATTCTTAAGAGGTTCCTGATTTATCTGTATCTTAATTCATTTTAATAGGCTGGAGGATCTGCAGGTGCTGTTGATTATAATTCTTGGTGCTCACTGTCATCTGGAATTCATGCACTGACACACGTCAAGGTGGACATCCAAAGTCAGGGCCCAGTTCCAATAATTCAGCCTTAGGTTTTTGTCCTTCAGTGTCCCTGTGCACCAGATCAGAGACCTGGGTCTTGCACTGTAAGGGTTGTAATGTGTATTTTAACTCCCTTAGGCTTGGTGATTTTTTTTTTTAAATCCATGCATAATTGGGATTATATCTATCTGAGATATGTAGCAAAAAATGTAAATTTGACTTCAGATACCAGTTAGCAGTTGGGTTATCACTGCGAGGCAGGGTGCTGTGTAGGGCTGGTGGGTTTGTGGCCATTGCAGAGGGCTGGGGATGGTGGTGAATCCCCAAACCAGCGTTGCAGAGGGCTGGGGATGGTGGTGAATCCCCAAACCAGCGTTGCAGAGGGCTGGGGATGGTGGTGAATCCCCAAACCAGCGTTGCAGAGGGCTGGGGATGGTGGTGAATCTCCAAACCAGCATTGCAGAGGGCTGGAGATGGTGGTGAGTCCCCAAACCAGAGTTGCAGAGGGCTGGAGATGGTGATCAGTCCCCAAAAGCAGCGTTGCAGAAGGCTGGGGGTGGTGATCAATCCCCAAACCAGCGTTGCAGAAGGCTGGGGGTGGTGATCAATCCCCAAACCAGCGTTGCAGAGGGCTGGGGATGGTGATGAATCCCCAAACCAGCGTTGCAGAGGGCTGGGGGTGATGGTGAATCCCCAAACCAGCGTTGCAGAGGGCTGGGGGTGGTGATCAGTCCCCAAAAGCAGCGTTGCAGAAGGCTGGGGGTGGTGATCAATCCCCAAACCAGTGTTGCAGAGGGCTGGAGATGGTGATCAGTCCCCAAAAGCAGCAGGGACAGCGACGCAGCGCGGGGAATGCGATGTGCGGTTTAAGGGTCCCCTGCAGCCAGCCCTAACACAGTTAATTGCCTGTGATAAAACCGACCTCCTAGGTCTGATGGGAGACTTCTTTTATATAAGGAAAAATGTTTTGTAACAATTTCTTGTAAGTGCTAAAATTAACTGACTTTCTTTTAACCTAATTAAAGCTGGAGCTGATGATATCACCTATGCTTAATGTTGCCGAACATCTTGGGCAGAGTGTGCTGTGCTTGGAACTTGGCTCCAGTTCTGCTTCCTGCTTTAAAACATTTAATGTGAAGCATCTGCTCAGTTGTTGCTGGTTCAGGGTGTGCTCGATCTCAATCTAGAACAGGGTGGTCCTTCCCAACACAGAAGATGCACAGAAAATGGGCTTTTTTTTATCTTTTCGGCAAATTCTCTGGTCGTTCTGCTGCCAAACCTGCTGATTTGAAACGGAAACATGTGTGAAGAGGTCACTCTGATATTAGGGATATTTGTGCTCTCTCAGTAGGGCCCAGCTGTTTGTGTTTGAAGGGTTTCATTGATGGAGGGGAGCAGGTCTCTCTGGGGAAGGTCTCTGAGCTGACAGAGCTCCCGGTGCTGATGAGCACCAGAGCTGACTGTGGTTGTCTTGGCCTGGATCATTCCTGCTAACACAGATGGGGTACAGACATGCAGGATGAAATCTGGAGAGACCAGGAATTAGTCTGGAAAAGCTGTGGGTGGGAAACAGGAAGAAAGCAGCGCTGGAATGGGTGAGCAGTGTGGAGGTGGAGCAGGAAATCTTCAGCAGGGCAGTAAGGTCAGACTGAGAGTCCAGAGATGGTCCAGGCCACTGAGGTCAGCAGGGTGGTGGTGGCCGGCAGGGGAAAAGGGCAGAACTTTAAAAGTGGCCTAAGGAGAGGACTGTGGATAAGAGTGAGGGGAAAAGGGGAATGGCTTCAAATTGCCAAAGGGAAGATGGAATATTGGGGAGAAATTCTTCTGTGAGGATGGTGAGGCCCTGGCACAGAGCGGCTGTGGATGCCTCTGGATCCCTGGCAGTGCCCAAGGCCGGGTTGGACAGGGCCAGGAGCAGCCTGGGAGAGTGAAAAGTGTCCCTGTCCATGGCAGGGGTGGAACAAGATTATGTTTAATGTCCCTTCCAACCCCAAGCAGTCTGGGACAGAGGGAAGGAGGGTGGCATGGAGCAGACAACAAAGGGCGCACTGGGAGACACAGGAGAAGGTTGAGGTGGTTGTAGAGCCAGAGCTTGGTGGTTGTCCTTCCACCTGGCTGTTGTTTTAACAGAGATCTTTCTTCCTAATGGGATTGGCTGCTGTGAAAACACAAGAAATGCTCAGGGAAAGGGAGCCAAGGCCACACACACAGAGCATTGTTTTCCTTGGATGTGTTTCAGGTGTTCTCGGGAAGTCACCGCTGTGGTCTCGCAGTGCCACATCCCAGGGCAGGATCTTGTTTGAAATCTGTGTCTCCCTGTATAGGATTCCAATCAAAACTTTAATGGTCCAGGGCAGTGAGTAGCATTTAATGACCTTCAGTGCTATCACTTGAGTCTTTTGGGCATTGACATTGATTTTCCTTATCTTGGCATGTGGAGACAGGAGTCTCACTCCATCCTTTGAACTGTTTGCTGGTGCACACCAGGAGCAGGGAATAAGCAGGGAGCAGCTTTGCAGGGATCATGGGCTTGGGCAACCCCAGTTTAGCCCCCAAATTCAATGTCAATAATTGCAAAAGTTGGCGGGAAAAAATGGCACTATTTGGATATCTTTGTATTTACTCAAGAGGTGTGTTTATTTATTACTTTGCGTATCAATAATTTAATCTATTAATGTACTATGTAATTAATTATCTATTGATTTGCTATATTATTTATTTGGAATTTATATTGTGTATGCGATGCTCAAATCTCTGTGCAGGTGCTTCTTTCCCAGGGTTAAAGAGACGGTGCAGAATTTCTCACCAGTTAGATCTGTAAAAACTTGCATCCTCCAGAAGAGATAAAAACAGAATAGGGAAAACATTGCACAGGTTATATGACAAGGACTAAGTCTGAGTCAGCTCTGATTTCTCGTGTTCTTCCCTAAATGCATCAATTTTTTCTTAATAGGTCTTAAAAGGAGCAGTGTCGGGCCTGTTCGACAGGAATTGGGGTTATTGCTGTTTATTGCAGCTCTCATCCCTTTTTTAATCTCTCCCTCCCATCATAGAGCCACTTCATTTATAAGCAGCTAAATTAAACTATGTCAGGATGTGCTTGGCCATGAATTTTAAACCTAAAAAGGCGCTTTGTTCGTTGGTGTAGTTGTGGGGAAGAAATGCAGCAGAGCCACCCGGCTATTTGAACTCTTTATTTGCCACATTTACAATATTAATAACACTGTTTCCAGAAGTTGTCACATCAAGTAAAAGATCTTCATTCTGGGCTGTCTTTTGGGGCCAAATCGAGACTGGATGCATGCATTTAATAAATTGTAGTCTCAAGTAGTCATTTTGGTAAATAATTAGCTTGGGTGGAAGAATAAGTTAGCATATTGTATGCATCTAATGCTGCAAATGTACACCCAGCAAACTTTGCTATTAATCAACAGTCAAGCACTGTAAGTTGGGTCTCATACATAATGAATTGTCCTGAAACCTCCTGGGCTTCATTGATAGAAAAATAAGAGAAAACACCAGTGTAGTAAGCTTTGGAATAAAATTTAACGAGATTGCTCTGCATCCCGTAATCGGTTTGGAGTCATTAGAGACCAGATAATTCAGCTGCAGTTTTGGGGTGGCTTTAGCCTTCATCTATCAAAGAAAGGCTGCTTAAATGACATTTAGGTGTGGATAAAATACATTTTTAGTTAATTTTACAATGAAGGCTCCAGTAAAAACATCAACTCACTCTGTGTTGTTGTGGAACAAGTAATGCTGCCTCACTAAGTCTCATTTTAATGTGAATTTTTGTGTGCTAATCATCACTGATCCTTCCATTTGAAAGGTAACACAGCAGCTATTTCTCTAAAAGAAAATTAGTTTGGTAAGATAAGCACAGATCTATATAATTGTAAGAAAAGGACAGCCTTCAGTTTTCAGATAGTGCAACTTTTTTCTCTTATGAATTCAGGTGTGTGAGAGTTATGTGACAACTTGTCTTCAGTCATTTGCTGATCAAACAAAAAAATGCCATTTAAAAACTGATAATTTAAAAATTATTTTGGCCCCTCATATGTATTTCATGGCAAGAGTTAGCATTCAGGTCCTAGAGGATCAACAGTGACTTCTTCTCCAAATGTAAAAATTTACTCTGGTTAAGGAGCTCTGTTATTTACTATTTTACATATCTATATAGATATATATCTAAATAGATAGATAGATAGATAGATATAAAAAACATATAAATATTAAGAATTATCCATATTAATGACACTCATAGAGCTCTGTACCAACAGTCACCAGGCTCTTCACACCATTGGGGAAGAAAATCACAGAAAAAGTGTACAAAAAAAAGGTAAAATTACAAAATTACAAAATTTTAAATTATGAAACATTACCAAAAAATTAAAAGTTAAAAAATTAGAATTTAATAATGTAATCTGAAATGGCACTTTGTTGACTCCAGGCTAGGAGGAGTTGCAATCTTTATTTAGTTGAGGAGCTTTTTTCATTTCTGTCTTAAACAAAAAAAAAAAAAAAATTGAAAATTTTAAATTTGAAGTAAAGGGATCTCTTCACTGGCTCAGTTTCTAAACCTCTCTTTAAGCAAACCCCTGGAAGGTGAGGTGGTTTTCCAGGGATAAAACACTCAGGTGTGTGTGGCTACAGGCAGTGGAATTGGGGTTTTGGATGTTACATTCAAACAATCAATTGTATTTAAAATATACAAATATTTTATAAATAGACATCTATTTTATAAATATGTTATGGGAGCTGCTAGGACATTCTCCTGGTATTTATTTATGCTAAGGGAGTTGCCAGCTCCTGGCTTTCCCACAGGGAATGTGCCAGCAGAGTTGTGTTACATCCCCTTCCTTCCAGCACAGCTCAAGGTCCTCCTTGTTTCCCTTAAGTTTCTGAAGGACTGAGGCAAAAAGCAGCTCAGAAATAAATAATGAGCATCCTGCCACTTCAGGACATGGCTTCTCCCAGCATTTCTCTGGTTTCCATCATGGCTGAGCCATTTGGGATGATCCCGAAGCCAATCCGCTGCTTACATATTTATTTTGGAAGCTCCTTAGAAACTTCCAGTTCTTGGCAGTGGCTTTGGAAGGAGCCTGTTAAACTGAAACAGGTGCTGCTGCTTTCCTCCCCCTCTGCTGGAAGCAGATTTTCCTTCCTTTCATGCCATGCAAAGGTGAGGGAGGGCTGGCATGGAGCTTTGGGAAGGCTCCTGTTGGTGCATCGGTGTGGATGCAGGAGCCTGCTGCCTCCCCAGCTTGGGCAGGCTCTGGGAAGGGCTGGAATGGAAAGGAATGGGGTGGATTCAGGGGGAATGTGTGGAATAGCTGTGGGGTACGAAAACCCTGATCCTGGGGTGGATTCCCATGTTAGGATTGGTCTGGGACTCTCTTGGATGTCACCACCACAGGCTGGAGATGTGCAGCAGCAGCAGTGGGTACCTGGCCTGAGCAAAGGCTCTTTGTGAGACACATCCAACTGGGAAAAATATACATTTCTTTCTACATGGCCTTAAGTAGCTTAAAACCAGGGTTTTTTTCTGATTGGGGAATTTGTAGTTGTAATGAAGCATCCTACTGTAAAGCCATGTTGGTCATGTGAAGCTGAATATCCATTTACCCCAAATATCCCCAAAAAGTTAAGGCAGACACGTGACAGACATGTGACACTGCTGACATATTAGAGGGCACCACATCACTGCAAACAGAAAAAGTTCTGGTCAAAAAATAAAATTAAATTAAAAAAATATAAAATAAAATAAGATAAAATAAAATGAAATGAGATAATAAAATAAAATGAAATAAAATAAAATGAAATAAAATAAAATAAAATAAAATAAAATAAAATAAAATAAAATAAAATAAAATATGAAATGCACACTAAACGCCAACAGCAACAATTGCTTGCTGACCAGGTAAAAATACAAAACTCTCCACTTTGAATCTTTTGGGATGCCAGGCAGCACCCAGCATAATTCAGGAATGAAAACAAGTGCAGTGACAGACTCTGATGAAAGTGGAAGCAATTTAAACAATATTAATGTGATTTAAATAAATGTTTCTCATGATTCCAGCCCCACTGCAAAAAAAATTTTAAAAAAAAGACATTGGTACTTTTTAAGGAAAAATAAAAAAAAAATTCTCCAGGGTGAAAACAAAGGAGTCAGATTTCTTACATATTTTGTTTAGGGCTTGGAGTTTTTTATTTTTCAATGAACACAAGTTATTTTCCTGTTTAAAAGTAAAATTGCATCGTGTTGACCACAAGTTTAAGACTTGAGCTCTCCATGGGCAAAGCAGTGGAAGGCACAACAAGGCCACTTTGGCCACCACCCTGTGTGCTGCTGGTGCCTCTGTGATCCTTTCCTTAGGGGTCACCCCAGGCAGGACATCAAGAAAGGCCCTTTTTCCTTCTTCATTCCCAAAGTTCAGGCCCAGGTAGTTCATATGACTCTCAGGTGTGTGTTTTTCTCTAAATTTCAACTTGTTCCTGTCCACCTTGACTCAGAGGAGCTCAGAGATCCGTGCCTGGAGTAGGGAGTTGGGAAACCTTCCAAGAAATCCGACCCTGAGCAGAGGGATTTCCTTCCAGGAGGGAATTTCCCATGATGTAACTCCTCTGCTCTTCTTAACAATGTTTTCAGACCACTTGGACTCTGCTCTTTGAAAGGTACTTAAGGCTTTGAAGCCTGAGAAAATCCTTTAAAAGGCAGCTGGTGCTTTCAGGGGGATATTTAATGCCGAGGTAGTTTGTGGAAGTTGTGCTATGCAAGTTTGGAGAGGGAAAGGGGAGGAGGGAAGGGCAGGCAGGGGAGGAGGGCCAGCAGAAGACACCCATGCATGAGTTATGTGCCTTCTTTTTCTTTATTAAAGCTCTCAAATTCTCAGGAATAGCTGTTGCCATCTCTAGCCAAGCAAAATTAATGTGAAGGTTTTCCTCTTTTCTATTTTCAACTCCCTGCCAGTTCGAAGCTCTGGCTGTGTGTGTTGGCACGTGGGGTGTGTGTCCTGCAGGAAAAGAAGTCAGTGCATTCCTGGAGAGCAAATTCATTCCTGCCTTGCAAAGCCTTCCCTTTCCTGGCCAAGGTGGGGGTGGCCCTGGAGGTGGCAGGTGTTGGGAAAGCCTCTGGTGCTGAATTGCTGGGAGAATGGCCCCACCAGAAACATCTGGAGATGTTCAGTGGTGGCAGGGCGCTGCCATTAAAAGCAGCAATTAAAAAGAAAATTAAAAATAAATTCTCTCCAAACACTCCTGGCCAGGGAGCACCTGGAGAAGTGAGGAATGTGTGTGTGATGGTTGGGCTTGGAATGGAACCTTAAATCCCCCCCAGTGCCACCCCTGCCATGGCAGGGACACCTCCCACTGTCCCAGGGACACCTCCCACTGTCCCAGGCTGCTCCCAATGTCCAGCCTGGCCTTGGGCACTGCCAGGGATGCAGGGGCAGCCCCAGCTGCTCTGGGCACCTGTGCCAGGGCTGCCCACCCTGCCAGGGAACAATTCCCAATTCCCAATCTCCCATCCAGCCCTGCCCTCTGGCACTGGGAGCCATTCCCTGGCTCCCAGAGTCTCCCTGGCTGCTCCCCACTTGTTTTGGGGGTGACTGATGCTGGTTGGGTGCCCTTGGGCTGCTCCTCACACAGAGCCCAGAGCTGCTGCTCCCAGAGCCGTGAGGAGATGGAGCTTTTCTGTTTTATTGGTGATATTACAGCCCAAATGATTTCCAGACTCCCAAGAATGGGAAACAGGATGATGTGAAAAACATAAGGAGACCATAGCTTTGAGCACTCGTGGTGCTCTTCTGGGTAAATGGAGCAGAAAAGTCTCCCCACTTCTGTGCCAGCTTTCAGAGGAGTTGTTGTTATTATATTCTCTCATTATTATTTTCTTGTAGCTCCAACAATTCACAGTAAAACAGAGCCTTATTCTGCTGTGTTGTACCTGTGTGAAATAATGGATTATCCATGGTGTTGGGAGCTTGGTTTGAAGTCCATGCCATGGGGATTTGTGCACAAAAGTTTGTGCATGGATTCTCATCCTTTTTCTTTAAGTAAAGATATTATTAATCAGAAAAACAGCATAAAGTGGACACCAGGTTTAAAAAGCAACCTGATCCTGCTTCACATACATAAAGGAAAGTCAAAAGCGGCAATTTGATAAATAAATGGAAAGAGAAATAAAATTGCACTTAACTCCTACCAAACTGGATTTTTTGGGAGTTTCGGGAATTATTTTGGGACATTTTGGGCGGGAATTTGGGAAATTTTTGTGGATTTTTGGGGGAATTTCAGGGATTATTTTTTGTAATTTTGGGAATTTCAGGGATTATTTTGGGAATTATTTTGGGAATTCTGGGAATTTTTTTTAAATGTTGGGAATTATTTCGGGGATTTTTGGGGGGAATTTCAGGGATTATTTTGGGAATCTTGGGGGTTATTTTGGGAATTATTTCAGGAAATTTGGGACTTCCAGGGAAAACCAGAAGACTCTGCTGTTGAGGTCTAGCACTGAGGAACCTCTGGCTCTGGCTTTATTTCCAGCTGGGAGAAAAAGCTGCAAGAATCAGGAAGCTTTTGCTGGTGGTGGTGAAGGCTCTGGATGTGAGAAGGTTGCTGGCAGGGGTTGCTGTTCTGGCCATCACCCTGGGTGGTGTTGTCTCCATCATTTCCCATGGATGCACTGTGTGTTCCCTGCTGTCCTCACACAGGTCTCTGCAGTTCTGAGAGACCCCTGCCCCACCACACCCCAGCCTTGGGAAGCACCAGGAGAGCACCTCCACCCCATTCCCAGCACTGCTGTGCACCCCTGGAAACATCCAGCTTGGAAAACACAGCTGGACCCAAATCCAGGGCTCCCTTATTCACTGCTCTCATCCACACCTTGCTCTTCCAGAGGGAAAGAAAAAGGAAAAAGGAGCAAGGGAAAAAGCCCATTTTTATTTACAGGTGCTTTCTGTTGGCTCACTTTGCTCCTCAGCCCCTGCAAGCACGAGCTGCCACTGAAAATCAAATGAATTCTCAATTGCTTCCTTCCAATTCAATCAGGGGAGGGAAGCAGAGACCTGCCACGGCGCTGGAGGAAGGGAGAGCTGCTTCCTTCCCTCCTTCCCCAGGGATGGCCTGGGGACAAGGGACTGCCCCCCCAGGGGACACGGAGGAGGAGCCTCACCTCCATCCCTCCTGGAAGCACAGGGATGTGTCACCCACCTGGCCTGGGTGTGTTCCTGCTCGCTGACATTTCCCACGTGGCTGTTCCCTCCTACCTGCGTTTTCTTACAGGTGTTCCTAACACTGTTCTGCAGTTGTAGGGGTGATGAGGGTGAGGTTTTGTTCCTGCTCTGAGGAATGCCTTCACTTTTCTCTGAGAAGAAAAAAGGTCTGGCTCCAGATTAAATGTTAAGAGGTTTTTATTTTGCTGATACAGAGTGTGAATACTCGGTTTTATCACAGCATCACAGAGTTGTTTTGCTTTGAAGGGACCTGTGTTGTTCCACTCAGGGTTGTTCAGAGCCCTGTCCAGCCTGGTTTTGTCATTTTTCACTAGTGTAACGTTGCCTTTCTCTGTGTCTCAGCAGGGCAGAGCCCTCGGCGCTGTGCGAGGTGTGCGAGGGCGCCGAGGAGATGCCGGAGCCCCTGCAGCAGTGCACAGCCTGGCTGCGAGCCTACTTCTGTGAGCCAGGCAGCACAGGGAGCCTGCCCGTGCCAGCCTTCCACCACCCCCTGCTCCAGAGAGGTCAGTGCCACCCTCCCTGCCCTCTGCCAGCAGCCACTGCCCCCATCTCCCCACCCTTGCTCTGTAAAGTGGCTCAGCTGAAAGGTTGGGCTGTGAGCACACCTGGAGGGCCATGAGCTGTGGCTCCAGAGGGGTCAGTGCCACCCTCCCTGCCCTCTGCCAGCAGCCACTGCCCCCATCTCCCCATCCTTGCTCTGTAAAGTGGCTCTGCTGAAAGGTTGGGCTGAGAACATACCTGGAGGGCTGTGAGCTGCTCTGTGAGCTGTGGCTCTGTGAGCTGTGGCTCCGTGAGCTGTGGCTCCGTGAGCTGTGGCTCCCCCCTGCTCCAGAGGGGTCAGTGCCACCCTCCCTGCCCTCTGCCAGCAGCCACTGCCCCCATCTCCCCATCCTTGCTCTGTAAAGTGTCGTGGCTCAGCTGAAAGGTTGGGCTGTGAGCACACCTGGAGGGCCATGAGCTGCTCTGTGAGCTGTGGCTCCAGAGGGGTCAGTGCCACCCTCCCTGCCCTCTGTCATCAGCCACTGGCCCCCATCTCTCCCTCCTTGCTCTGTAAAGTGACATGGTTCAGCTGCTGACACTGGAAAGTTGGGCTGTGAGCACACCTGGAGGGCTGTGAGCTGCTCTGTGAGCTGTGGCTCTGTGAGCTGTGGCTCTATGAGCTGTGGCTCCGTGAGCTGTGGCTCCAGAGGGGTCAGTGCCACCCTCCCTGCCCTCTGCCAGCAGCCACTGGCCCCCATCTCCCCATCCTTGCTCTATAAAGTGTCATGGCTCAGCTGAAAGGCTTGGGTTGGGGTGTGAGCACACCTGGAGGGCCGTGAGCTGCTCCATGAGCTGTGGCTCCGTGAGCTGGGGCTGCCTAAAGCAGCTTTTGGCCACCAAGAGGGGGGCTTGAGGCTTTGCCATCACTGTCCATGGCTCCCTGGCAGGAGGGGGCTGTTGAGGCTGTGGAAGGCTCTGGTCCATCCCTAGGGCACAGCCTTCCTCTCAAACCTCTCAGGGCTGCCCCCAAACCAGCAGCAGTGCTTGCACCAAGGAATCTCATTCACAAAGTCAAAAGCAATTCAGGAGCCCATTTAGGAAAACAAATGGAAAGAAAAAAAATATTAATGTTTTATTTATCTATTTTTTTAATGTTTTGTTTGAAAATTTTAATGAAGAATTTTTAAAAGGAAAAATAAGGATATTTGTTAACAGGAAGCTTCCTGAGGGAAACAATCAGCACCCTTGGATTTTTGAGCAAAGGAAGGGAAGTTCTTCAGCACCATCCAAGCTGAGAACTCAGCCAGGGGCTGGGCAGGGCTGGGGCATGGCTGGTGGCTGTGAGCATCACCTGAGGGTCCCTGCAGCTCCCTGGCCTTGTCAGGGTGGCCCTGGGGTGCCACTGCCCACTGCTCTGGGGGGTTTGGGTGTGCCCAGCTGGGCTGCAGGGCAGTGTTCTCCTTTCTGCATAGGCACATCCAGTTTTTTTTTAATTTATCTCCCTCGTTTGCTCCTGGCCTGGCCCAGGTCTGTGTGTGTGTGCTTTATTGGGGGAAGGCTCCTACATCATGGAAACATTAATGAAGAATTAATTGGCTCAAATCACAACGGTGTGAGAGCATTTCTGTTCTTCTGTCACTTTCTCCTACTGATGCTTTCATAAAACTGAAAAAAATTACGTGGGAATGTGGAAATAAATGTGAAAAATTGGAAGGAACTGGTTTTAAAAGTTATTTAGGAGAAAGGTGATGTAAAAACCAAATTCTGATGGATTGCGCTTCAGTTTATCTGCACATCAGAATTGCAGCTTTGCTAAATTAGGAATTTGGTATTTGTTTGCTTTTACACATTTACATTTGAAAGTGCCTGCTTGTTTCTCCAGGCACTGAAAAACGCAGAGCAAACATCAGTGAGAGCTGAGGATCCAAAGCCAGAAAGGCTTTTTCTCATCACTCTGATTTTCTTACATTTCTGTTCAGCACCAGGGGCCCTGAGCAGGCTGGGGCAGTGGGAGGTGTCCCTGCCCTTGGCAGGGGTGGCACTGGAGGAGCTTTCAGGTCCCCCCAGCCCAAACCAGGCTGGAATTCTGGGATTCCATGATCATCAAAACCTCTGGCCCCTTTTTCCCCCCTTCCCTGTAAATGTGACCATGTTCAGTATTGCTCTTTGAGAGAGGATTCAAATTCCATCCTCAAGTGCTTTTGTAATCAGGACTGACTGTTGCATAATTTCTTCCTAATCAGTGCTTACATCAAATTTTATTTTATCTTTCTGCACTAACTTTATCTGGGGACCAGAAGGGTTTTGGTTATGCCAAAAAAACACATTAAAAAGGTTTCTCATCTAACAAAAAAAATGTGTAAAGTGCTTTTGGGATGAAAAACTTCTCAATTCATGGTCAGTTTGCTGCAGCTGCTTTTGTGCCAGCTTTGAAGACATCATTCCTTGTGGAGAGAAAAAATCGTGACAATCAACTCTGACATAACAAAAGCAGAGAGATCTGCAGATTCAGAAAGTAGAGATGATCTGCTTTCTATTCATTAAGAAATTCTATAAAAATTCAGTATCTGCTGTTTCTCCCATATCATAAATCTTTCCAAAGTGCCTTTAATTTTCTAAATTACTGTTAAACAGGGGAAGTGTGTTTAAAAGCACTTAAAATACAAAATCAACCATTCCTCTCTTACCTTGGCATTGGCAAAGGTGGAATCTGAATCTTGAGGCAGGCAGGAGAGTCATGGAATCACAGAACCATTAGGGTTGGAAAAGACCTTTAAGATCACCCAGCCCAAGCCTTCCCAGCCCCAGCACCACGCTCACCACTGATCTGTGTCCCCAGGTGCCACATCCATGTGGGTTTTGAGTATTCCCAGGGATGGTGGCTCCACCACTGCCCTGGACAGACTGTGCCAGGGCTGGACAGCTTTTCCATGAAGAAATGTTCCCTAACCTCCAACCTAAACCTCCCTGGCACAGTTTGAGGCCATTTCCCCCACTCCTGTCCCGCGTTCCCTGGGAGCAGATCCTGACCCCCACCTGATTCCCTGTCAGGGGTTTGTGGAGAGGGAAAAGTTGGGTTTCCCAACACCTCCAGGAGCTCTCCCCTTACTGGCCCTCCAGCTTATATGCAGCCAATATATTTATTTTTAACATAATTGAAAATGTGAAACATAATTTCAAACAACCTGTGTCATGGCCAGCATTCAGTGTGGAATTTCACTGAGCAAAGTCAGCTTCTCCCACTCCTCTGAGAAAAACCCCTGCACATTCCTAATGGGAAATGATTAATTGCTCTTAATGGAGCCTGGTCATTAGCTCCCTTTCTGTGTAAGGAAGAAAATTGGACTGGTGTTGTTTTGGGTCATTTGTGGGTCTGGGACACGGGGAAGGCGACACTGACTCGGCCACTCCTGAATTTCCTGCCCTCCCTTTGTGGTGCTGTGGAGTAGGGTGGCACAGGATGGCACAGGATGGCACAGGGATGGCACAGGGGTGGCACAGGGCTGGCTGTGCTGTGTGTTTGCAGTGGCACAGGGGTGGCACAGGGGTGGCTGTGCTGTGTGTGTGCAGTGGCAGGGTGGCACAGGGTGGCACAGGGTGGCTGTGCTGTGTGTTTGCAGTGGCACAGGGTGGCACAGGGTGGCACAGGGATGGCACAGGGGTGGCACAGGGTGGCTGTGCTGTGTGTCTGCAGTGGCAGTGTGACACAGGATGGCACAGGGATGGCACAGGGATGGCACAGGGGTGGCACAGGGTGGCTGTGCTGTGTGTGTGCAGTGGCACAGGGGTGGCACAGGGCTGTCTGTGCTGTGTGTTTGCAGTGGCAGTGTGGCACAGGGTGGCACAGGGATGGCACAGGGATGGCACAGGGTGGCACAGGGTGGCTGTGCTGTGTGTTTGCAGTGGCAGTGTGGCACAGGATGGCACAGGGGTGGCACAGGGTGGCTGTGCTGTGTGTCTGCAGTGGCAGTGTGACACAGGATGGCACAGGGATGGCACAGGGGTGGCACAGGGCTGGCTGTGCTGTGTGTGTGCAGACCAGATGGCTCATTAGAGCACAGGACAGAGGAAATGGGAGACACAGCAGAGTTTTCCTTCGCCCTGTGACGAGCAGCGGTGTCACAGACATCTTTTGTGGAAATCCTTTTCTTTAGGATTTTTTCCTGCTGAGAAGCTGAGAAGTTTCAGCAACAAAATGTACCCAATGGTTACCTGCTGCTGTGGAATGCAACAGGTGCATCTGGGATTGGCCCATCTTAGATGTTTACAATTAATGGCCAACCACAGCCCAGTCAGTTTGGACTCTCTGTCTGAGAGACAAACCTTTATTATTCATTCCATTCTATTCTTAACTTAGCCAGCCTTCTGAGAGGAAACTTTTTCCTTCTGTTCTTTTTAGTATAGTTATAAGGTAATATATATATCATAAAATAATAAATCAGCCTTCTGAAATATGCAGTCAGATCTACGTCTCTTCCCTCATCCTGAAAACCCCTGTGAGCTTTGTCACGCAGCAGCCCTGGGGTTCTGCTCCTTGCTGTCCTCACTGGATGAGCCCTTGGCATTCCTGAGGGTTCCTCCATCCCCTCCTTGTCCTGAGGGTGCAGACCTGGAGCAAAGCTGAGCTCTCCCCTCAGCCCAGCCCAGTCCTGCTCCTACCTGAGCTGTCAATTCCTGGGTCAGGCTCAGAGGTCTGGAGGTGGCATTAGGGGCATTGATGGTTTTGAACCGAAGGAGGGTCAGTTTACATTGGATTTTGGGCAGGAATTGTTCCCTGTGAGGGTGGGCAGCCCTGGCACAGGTGCCCAGAGCAGCTGGGGCTGCCCCTGGATCCCTGGCAGCGCCCAAGGCCAGGCTGGAGCAGCCTGGGACAGTGGAAGGCGTCAGGAACACGATGGACTTCAAGGTCCCTTCCAGCCCAAAGCATTCCATGATTCTGGCACATTCCAAGGCAAAGGCAGAGCCCAGCTGTGCAGAAGGAGCCAGGAGGAGCAGCTGAGGATGGAGAGCAGGCAGGGGAGCCGTGCAGCTGAAATCCCCCGTGCCTGGTGTAGGTTATTCATCCAAGAGGGGATATTGATGAAGCACCTCATGCATAATGGGAGCCTTCAAAGGAGCTGGGAGCAGCTCCATTCTCCCGCCCAGCTGACGTAGGCAGGCCTGTAATCAATAATTACCCTGTGATTTCCTGCTCCTCCAGACACTGGCACTGCCCAGGGCTGCTGGGAGCATGGGGAGATGCCAGCTCTGGGTTGAGGAACCTCCTCCCTTTGGGTCAGCTCTGTGGAGTCAGAGTCACCCCTGGGCTCGCCCTGCTCCTCTGTGGGGCTGTGGGATATCCCCCCTGGGATATCCCATGGAGAAAACCCTGCCATAACACATCCTGAGCACTCTGCACCCTTCCAGCAGCAGCACTAATACCTCTCTTTTACTCCTTTTGAACTTTCTAAATGACAAAAAACTCACAGCTTGCAGCAAATTGAGAAAGAAAAGTAAATTTTCCTGTGTTTTCTGATTGTGACTCAGCAAAGGCCAGAGTATTTTTTTATTCTTTTAGTGGACAGAATATTTAAATCACAAGATTGTGGGGCTGTCTGCTTCTGAGATGAGATATTCAACATCCCCTGATGCTTACATTTAAAAGGGATTTCAGGGGCTGTGCTGCTCACCCTAATTATGGTATCCTGAGAGTAAATTTTCCCCACGTACAATTTATCCACGGACTTTTTCAATATATAAAAATTATTTCAACAAGAAAAGCATTTACATTACTAAAATGAATTACAGATCTCTTTTCCTTTCCTTTAAATTCCAGTAAAAATATTGCAAGAATAACTGACTTGGTTGAGATATATTGTCAGGTAAAGCTGGAAGATTTGAAGCTTCAGGTGCCAGTTTGTGGATAAACTGTCTGCAACTTTTGTAAATACATATTTTCATGTTTCAGGCATGCACATGTTCAGCTTCAGTGTATTTAGTCAATCCTGTGGTGACCTTTGTGTTCAGGTGTCATTAAGTTGAGACTTATGATCAGATTTTGCTTCAAGGAGCAGTCCCTGGGACTTCCTTCCTTTATTTTAGAGATATTGATGTAGATATAGCTGATATAGATATAGATATAGATTAGATATAGATATAGATATTGATATAGATATAGATATAGATATAGATACATAGACATAGATATATAGATATACATAATATATATAGATATATTATGTATATCTATACATAATATAGATATAGATGATATAGATATATAGATAGATATATATACATAGACATAGATATATAGATTAGATATACATAATATAGATATAGATATAGATGCTATAGATATAGATATAGATATAGATATAGATATAGATATATATATAGATATGGATATGGATATAGATGTAGATAGCTGTAGATATAGATGTAGATCTATAAGATGTAGATATATATTTATGGCTAAAGCATAACCATCCTTAATAGGAAAAGCAGCAAATGCAGCCAACAGGGAAACCAGGAGTTCCAGTATCTGCTCTTCATGGTTCCCTTATTCCCAGTAAAAATGGAAAATTCAATTAATTTCTCTAGGAAAGTGGGAACCCAGCAGGTTATATCAACTACAGACATGGATAGGTGGGAGACTGGGCAGGAATTGTTCCCTGGGAGGATGGGCAGGGGCTGGGATGGAATTGCCAGAGCAGCTGGGGCTGCCCTGGATCCCTGGCAGTGCCCAAGGCCAGGCTGGACACTGGGGCTGGGACACCCTGGAGCAGTGGGAGATCCCTTCCAACCCTTGTGTGGCACTGGATGAGCTTTGAGATCCCTTCCAGCCCACCCCATGGGATTCTGTATTTATATTTTCCAGTCTTGAGCTGCTCTGTTCACTTGCTGAGAAGGCAGGACTTGCCCTTTCCTAGGCAAATACAAATTGCCATTTTCACCACTGATTTTTGCAGCAATTTGTGAAATTGTCTTAATTTGGTACTAGAGGTTCAATTCATTAAGGGAAAAAAAGGGTTGATAAATGTTTCTGATTTTCCCTTTCTCAACCCTGCAGCTTCATCAGACATGCAAATACATTTCTATTTAGGCTTTTAGAAAGTGTTAAATATGAAATAATCTGCTCGGAAACGTTCATACTTCACATATCTGGACATGGCAGATTCAAGTGCAGAGAGCTGACAAGCTTTCCTATTTCTGTCTGCCAACTCAAAATTCAAATTCCAGAGACTGGCATCTTCTTTTATTACCATTTCATGTGAGAGGAGTTTTGATAAGCAGAAAGTCACTGTTTTGTGAGACATTTAATGGATTTTTACAATCCAATACTTTCCTACAATTTTCTGCAAACAGAAATCAATCCTCTCCAACCTTCAAAAATGGAAACAGCAAAACCCCAAAATAACCCAGTTACTTTTATACCTCTAATTCTTTTTCCAGCCCATTGCTTTCTATCAACTATATGTATTTAAAAACAAAACTAAACCAAAGAAAAAACAAATCAATACAAATGTATTCTGGACAGAAAACTGCAAAATTCCTGACCCAATTCCTGTTGAATTCAGACCAAAATTCCCATAATTTCCAGTGGAAGCCCGTGTGGTTTTAAGTGTATCTTAAATACTTTTATTGAAGTTCATAGGGTAAATTGTCAGCCAGATGTGGCCCATTTAGGACAAGTCAGGCCCTCTTAGGTGCAAATTTCCTTTTTGGCAGCACTGATTGCAGATGTTGATGGGGTTTTGGTGGAATCTTTCAGAGCATCCATCACTGCTGTGACCTTGGAAGAAGCTAAGGATGGGCAGAGCAGTGTGTCTGTCCTGTCATGGGGAAAGCAGTGAGAGGATCATTTATTTTAAAAAATAAATTTTAATTTATTCATTTTAAAAATTCATTTTTTAAATAATTAATTGTATTTCCAGTAGGACAATCCTTTCTTGCCAGTATTCTTAACACTATTACAGGTAGGCCATAATTAGAATGAAGGAGCATTTTATAAATTTGGGGTTTTTTAGGTAAAAGTAGGTTGAAGGTCCACAGCCAGTGGTCACCTATGCAATGGCAATATTTTCACTTGTTCTCAAGAGAATTTGAGGATATTCAATATTCAGGATTCTGAAACAGCTGCAGAGATGTGCGAGTCCTATTATTCCGAATTTTTGGAACATTATCAAATATTATCAAATCATTCCAAACTTCTGTTTAGAAAGAAAGGGTTTGTGTTTTGGTGATGGGGCACTGGGAAGGAATTCCTGGCTGGGAGGGTGGGCAGGGGCTGGGATGGAATTCCCAGAGCAGCTGGGGCTGCCCCTGGATCCCTGGAATGCCCAAGGCCAGGCTGGAGCACCCTGGGACAGTGGGAGGTGTCCCTGTCATGGCAGGGGTGGCACTGGGTGGGCTTTGAGGTCCCTTCCAACCCAAACCATCCCATGATTCCATGATGAATATTTCCACAGAACCGCAGTTGGACCAAAATCAGGGCAGCTTCACTCTAAAATCAGCAGCTCTAAAAGCCACCTGCGTGTGAGGCTCCTTTATAAAGTGAATTTGCTCAAAATCACATCCCTTTTCTCCCCATGAAAGAAAAGGAATCAGTTGACCCTGATCTAACAAACATTTTGACCAACCCAGTAACTTCTGACATTGCTGCTTGTAGATGAGATTTAGATTAAAAGGTAAGAATTGAAGATGGAAAAACCCCACCAGTGTAGGAAAACGGCTTTTTTATCCAGAGTCGTGTGCTCATCTTCACCCAGAGCCCCAGACCTCAGCACCTGCTCTCATTGCAGACCTGTGAGGAATAAGTTTAATTTAATTCATTTTTCCTTTGATTTGTTGGCTGGCTTGCCACACATGCAGCCCCACGTAACCTTTGCACCCCTCCTTAAAAAAAAAACATGCAATCAAGATAAAAGGAAAGGATTTTATAAATACAGCCTCCCACACCTGTTTTATTAATGAACTTTCAGGCAAGTTTACTTAAAACCCTATATTGATAGGAAATGCCATCAATACTCATATGCATTTAACCTGGTTGGTGTTTCAGAGGTAATGTGCTTAATGGGACTGTTACTATGGTGAGCACCTTGTTTCTAAGTAATATTGTTAATTTTTTTTCGGGAAATGACAATATAGTGACATTTCTGACAGCCTTTATATTAGGGGCACATAAATAAATTCGTCTGAGGAAAAAATTTTATCATGAAGGTATTTTGCTGCTTCTGGACCTAAGGATGCCCCTTTCTGACCCATTTTTAAGATGTTTTGCCACATTTCCTGACCAGTTTATTTGCTGCCCATTTTATTCTGGGGGAAGCAAGGTCTCACTTAAGTGGAAAAACACACTTCTCACTAGAAATTTGCATCCCACGCTCCTCTCAGAATAAAATATGCAAGAACAACATAAATGGCATACTCCTTTTTTTCCTTTCTTTCTTTTTTCCCCATGAATTGGGCCTTTGATGTTCAAGAGGAGCAAGTATTAAAGGACATCCCTAGAAGGCTGTAGAAATTGTCCCTATTTATGACAAATGTAAAATAGTACAAATCTAGCTGAATGTGATGGTGTCATTAGTTTGTGAATCGCATCCTCGAAAATAACTGTGGAGGAGCCAAATCGGTTTAAAAGAAGATAACAAAATGGTTTAAGCTACTTAGGTTGAATGCCAATTATATTTTAATATTCAACTGAGCATATTTTACTAAGAAAAAAGGCAGCGTCGACGCATGCATAACTCATTGGCAGCGTCGACCAGCTGTGCCACTCTTCTCTTCGAATCACTTTGTGCATTTTAGTAGCATGGTAATTTAGTAGAGAACTACCTGAGTGATGGCATTTTCAATGAGCAGGTAATCTACAGAGAATTTTTATATGGTTATGAGTTCTGTGCTTCAGCCTGGCAACACAAAAATACATCAAGACCAATTACGGTATCAACTTTCAGCGTGATACCCTTGCCACGCAAGTGCATGTATTTCTGCCCCAGGCATTTCAAATTGCATCTAATTTGAAATCTTTGGGGTTTTAATTAAATTTCAGAATATATGGAATTCTTCATTAGTACCTGCTCTGAATAGCAGATTATACTTCTCTCAGTCTCTCGTTAAAGAAGTAGGCTGTGGTAAATAGCATGTTCAAGAACTGATCATTTGTGGTGCCTGGATATTGGGAACAGAAATAGTGAAATGCAAAATAATATCAAAAAGATTATTAGTCCAGTGAGGGACTCTTGATTTGTATTTTAATGGAATTTTACATTTCTCTTAATGATTTGCAAATTGTCCTCTGATTATAAGATGCATTAAGCTTTTCATTTTAATGGAGAGACACAGCCATTAGCAGAAATTTTTTTCTGTCTTCTTTTTAGAGTGCTTCCCTGCAGCAGATAAATATTGAAACCATTAACACCTTTTGATGTACTTTATAGTGCTGCAGCTTGGACCAATACATGAATGAACATCACCCTTTTATATTTTAGCACTTTGCTGGAAGCTCCTGGTTGTCGTTCCATGGGTGAACAATGACCGGAGCCCTGTGTATCCCTGCGTTTGTTTCCTTATAATTAATGTTCCAAATGTTTCGGGGAACATCATTCATATTTAATGCCAAAAGAAGTAGTAAAGCCAACAAAAGTCGAGATCTGAAATGCAGATGGAGGGTGCTGTGACCTTAGCTCTGACCATCCTTCCAGGGAGGAGGGTTTGTTAGGGATCCGCGGTGGGTGAGAACACAACCGGCTCCTTTGTTGCAGGCTCCAGAATACACCAGCACTCTTCATTTGTCAATCTGAAAGTCAAATTTCCTCCTTGCTTTCAGCTTAACGTGAACCCTTAATGTTGTATAAACATGTTGTGCCTGTGCTGACTTCATTGGGTTTGGCAGGAGAGCACGGGATGAAGAGCAGCCTCTTTTTTGTGGCGGCTTGCGAAGCGTGAGGAGGATTTTCCTGATGCTGCAGGTTCGTGTAAAACAACAGGGCTGTTGCATCAGGTAAATGTGTGATTATGAGCCTTACCAACTGAGGGAAATCCCTGTAAAATTCTTTAGATGCTTTGGAAAATCAAATCACTCTTTAAGAAGTGCAGGGCTGGGGTGTTTCCCCAGCCCCACCTGCCTCTCTCTCCCCAAATAACCCAAATTTCTGCCTGTGCCTTCACAGACTCCTCCTCTCCTGGCAGGTTACCTGTGAGAACTTCCTCCAAGCGAGGCACTGATTTTAGGCCTGCCTGTTAATTGAGCAACCTCGAATCTGTGAAATCCCATCAGGGGTCACTGCTAGGACTGCTCCTGTGTTTGCTTCCAGGATGTCTGTTTAAATAATTTGGATCTCGGGAATTCCAGTTGCAGTTCATTTAAGCAGCGCTGTGTGATGGCACTGGGATCGGTCTGAGCCTGAGTGGCTTCATGGGATCACCTCTTCCCAGTTGTTTTGTTGGCTGCTTGAGTACATACTCCTTAAAAGAAAAAAAGAAAAAGCAAAAACACACCTTAACTTTGAGACTGAAGCCAGAAGATTCTGGGAATTATTTGCTGCTGCAGCATTCTTGGAAGGATGTTGTGAATTAGTGTTTGGAAAGTTCTGTGTACATCTTAGCTCCATCCATTAGGTGTTTGTAACTCAATAATAAATTAACACAAATTTTAAAAAATCAGTACTTTAATACTGACTTCATTTGTATGCAGTGAGGAAATAGTTCCATTTTATTGCATTTAAGCACTTTAATGAGTATTATTTTTAACATGCACATTTACAAAGGAACTTATAGAAAGCTGAAGAATTCACTGTTCCTTTTTTTAGCCCAGCGAGGATCTTACACTTTGTTCACGTAGTGCAGCACATTTGCATTGCATGTTTCATATATTAATTTTCTAGGCCAGGTTATCTTTGGCAACAGGATCTTCACAAAGCAACTGAGGGTGCAGATTTCTTGATCCAGAGTCCTTTGGGAGGGGATATTTGGGGCCGTGACGAAAAATGAAACGGTAAAAACACCTCATCAGTGTAACTCTAAGTGGAATTATAGAATAAAAGCAATTCTGTGGGAAGCAGGGGAAATAGAGGAGAGATGCTGGGGCCTCCCAATGTCCTCTGCCTTGCTGGAGGACAGTATCAGGATACCTGTGCTGAGTAACCCAGTGGTGACCCAGGGTGGTCAAAGGTTTGCAGAGAATTAACGTTTCCTTTCTCCCAAATAACCTGGCTTGGTGTTGTCCTGTTCCCTGAGTGGATATAAAATAGGTTTGTGGAGGTACTTGGGGGATGCAAGGGATTCCTTCTGGCTGAATGTCTTGGGTTGGAAAGGAATTTAAAGATCCTCCAGTTCAAAATCTATGTAACATTCCAAACATGTAACACACGATAATGCAGTGTGGAAGAAGAAACAGCCTTGTTCTTGTAAGATGATAAAACAAATTCCAGTTTGCAACATCAGTTTTACACCAGCTGATGTCAAAATTGGTGCATTTTTTATTCCCCTTTTATAGAACCCAGAATGGTTTGGGTGGGAAGGGACCCCAAACCCCCCCAGTGCCACCCCAGCCATGGCAGGGACACCTCCCACTGTCCCAGGGGCTCCCAGCCCCAGTGTCCAGCCTGGCCTTGGGCACTGCCAGGGATCCAGGGGCAGCCCCAGCTGCTCTGGGCACCTGTGCCAGGGCTGCCCACCCTGCCAGGGAACAATTCCCAGTTCCCAATCTCCCATCCAGCCCTGCCCTCTGGCACTGGCAGCCATTCCCTGGCTCCTGTCCCTCCATCCTTGTCCCCAGTCCCTCTTCAGCCTCCTTTCCTTTTTCCTTTTTCCTTTTTCCTTTTTCCTTTTTCCTTTTTCCTTTTTCCTTTCCTTTCTCATGGGAATGTGCTGGAGCCCTTCAATGATGTCCAATAATCTTGTAGGACCTATCTATAAATTTTAGAGCCCGTGTCTCGCACTTCCTTCATAGTAGTTCTGGATTTTGTGTCCCAAGGTGGGATTTGAGGTTCTTGTTAAGGTTTGTCACTTTATATCTCCAAATTTGCCCAATTTGTGGCCAATTTTGCTGCCCAGTTTTGCACTCCCAGGTGTAGTTGATGATCCTGACCAAGGCCTCAAACCAAAGGTCCTGATGAGCTGGAAATTTTGATGTTAGTGAGCTTAATTTATAGGGATGAGTTGGAAATTGTGCTTTATCTGGGTGTGTGAGCATTGAATCCTTTATCTACACTTTGTGTTTTGGATTCATTGGTACTGGAATGACACTTGCAGCATATCCATAAATCTGGGAGGAGTTTTCTGCAGAACCTTCCTGCTGGTTCCAGTCTGGGACCAGAGGGTCCTGCCTTCCCATCAGTGTGATCAGGAAACTTCATTTATTCTGATTTGTTTGTTTGTTTGATTGTTTGATTATTTATCAGCAAATCCTCTGATTTATTTAGGAACTCTGGGCTGGTTTGGGTTTCTCGTTAACAGGACGAGCCAGCCTGTGAGGCTGCTTTTCTGTTGACTTCCAATAATGTAGATTGAGGTAAATTCACTTCAATTTTTGCTATTTCCTCTGGAGAAGGAGAGGGGTGACCTTCCCAGGGCTGGCAAAAACAAGATTTCCAATAAAGGGGGAGAAAAAGAGAGTAGAGGTGGGGCCAGGAGGTGCATTCAATGTACACCAGCAGGGATTTCTGAATTTTGGGGCAGGTGTTGGCCATTGGTGACCTCCTGTCACACAGGGCCATGAAGGAGAGCAGTCCAAGCTCTGCCTGCAAGGTGCAGCTGATGAGGAGAATTCCGAAGCTGCCCAGGTGAAGTTCTTGGTGAGTCCCA
>NC_135273.1:1383434-1435934 GCF_051311805.1 Agelaius phoeniceus | reverse complement strand
ACTGCTGCTGAGAGCCTCACAAGGCACTGCCAGGGGTGCTGGGACACCCAGCAGGGGCTTGGCCAGGGCTCTGCAGCTCCTCCATCCGCAGCTCCCACACCCAAGCCCAGCCTGGCCAGGGCTGTCCTGGCCTTCCAAGTCTGAACCTTCAGCTGGGATGGAGCTGCTGATGCTGAAGGAGTCGTGGTTTGAATAAAGCCTTGTTTGGGTTTGGGGTTGGAAGTTTGGGGTTGGAAGTTTGGGGTTGGAAATGGGAGTTCCAAGGGCTGCTGCTGAGCTTCCAGCTGCTCATTTCCATCAGCTCTAAAATTCCACCTGCTCCTGCAGGTTGCAGTGAACTGCTCTCGAGGTATTGTGTAAAAAATGGGTCAGAATATCAGTTACTGCTGGAGCTAAACACCCCCTGACTTCCAGGGAGTTTAACTGCAGAAATGCTGCTGGATGAGCTCCAGGGAGAGTTCCTTGCTTCTAAGGATAGAATTTGGCCCCACAACCCCCTCAGAAACCTGAAGGGAGCTGTGTGTAAAATTGTGTTAAAGCAGGGACTGGGAACAGCTCCCATTAATTGGGTTTGAATGCAGCTCACACTCAGTGTGAGCCAGCCTGGACGTTCAAGGTGTTAAAAGGAAGCATTTTGGTCCATTTCTCACTGAAGTGGTGCAGACAGACAGCAAGTTTCTATATTATAGTTGCGTTTCTGTTTTATTATATCACATTTTACAAACATACATGCACAGGCAATCAAATCTTAATAGAAGTGCCTGATATTTGATGGAGTCACAGCCTGGTTTGGGCTGGAAAGGACCTCAGAGCTCACCCAGTGCCACCCCTGCCGTGGGCTGACACCTTCCACTGTCCCAGGGTGCTCCAAGCCGTGCCTGCCTTGCCTTGGACACTGCCAGGGATCCAGGGGCAGCCTCATAGAAAGATAAAAACATTTGAATTAAACAAATTATTAAATTATATCTTCACGTATCACTTGCTAGGTCAGTTTGTGCTAGGGTGACGGGTTTAACGTGGCTTTGGGAATAAGTCTCAAAATTGCTAAAAATCTGCTCTATTGCTTGGATTAATGGCTGACACCATTTGTTGTCAGGAAAAGTTCTGCAGTGTGACTGTGAGCCTGCTCTTCCCAGATCCAGGAGCCAGTTTGAGTTCTGTGGCTCAGGTGGGAGCTGCTGTTTTCCAAACAGATTTGGGTATTTTTCAACTGCTGTGCTTGAATGTTTTGGGTTTGTTGTTTTTTTGGGGTTTTTTTTTGCTAATAGTAATAACAGTGAGAACCAATGAGTGAAAAAAACCAAGGAGAAAAGTTGTCTGTGCAGTACCCCAGGCAGGCTGTGGAAAAGCTGCCGAGGAGGAGCAAGTGTTTATAACTGTCTTTGCATTTGCAAAACTCTGGGGGGAAAACAAACAAACAAAAAGAAAAGCAGGGGGAAAAAAAAAACCCCACAAAAATAAACCAACACGACAAACAAAAACTAACATTCCCAGCAATCAGGGTTGAGGGGAAGGAAAAACCAGTCTGTCTTTAATTCCTCTTAATCAAAGAGATTAAAAAAGGGTGGAACATCAGGCTGTGGGATACAGAGGGGACAGGAGGGGACTGGCACTGCTCCTTCTGCTCGTCCCTCATCCCTCCTGAATCCTGAGGGACTGAGCCCCTCACCAACCCCAAAATCCTTGTTGGAGATTAGATACAAACACATATGTATAGGTAAATAATATATAATAGATATTATTTAGTGGAAGGTGTCCCTTCCCATGGCAAGGGGATGGAATAAAGTGATTTTTAAGGTCCCTTCCAACCCAGACCATTCCATAATTCCATAATTATTAGTTAGAAGTGTATGATTTTCCTTCTTTGGACTAATTCCCACCTTCAGTTACACTGTCAAAAGTTATGATACAGCTGGTGTTCAAGTAAAATTGATTTTCTCTCCATTATCCCCATGGATTTCACATGTTTGTTTGGAGCATTAAGGCCCAGTGGGCTGGTAGGAGGGACCTCTGAGCATTTAGGCATTAACAACAGGTTCAGGGTAATTTATCTGGAAATATTCTTCCCTGTGAGGGTGGGGAGGGGATGGGATGGTGTTGAGTTTTATCTTCTTTGTTCTTCAGGGAGGTCCCAATCCTTCGGTTTCTTCCTCACACAGGATCACCACTAATGTCAAGCCTTCACTTCTTTTTCTTCTGCCAGGGTTGGGATTAAATGTGTATTTAATCCCAACCCTGGATTAATACCCTGGAGAGGGTATTTCTTGTTGGGACTCAGGTGTTTATTAGTGTCACAGTCTCACAAACCCTGAGTTCTGCAGCACTTCAACAAACTGAAAATGGAGCCCCATCTCTCTCTACAAGGCCTTTTAAGGATAAACTGTCCAATTAAGAAATGACACCTCAATTATTTTTACTTTAAACTTAATAACCAACCACCTGTGATCTGCAATGTGGACTTTTTTATCCAATTACACAAAACCACCCAAACCCATGGAGAAGAAGGTGAAGAAGAAGGTGAAGAAGAAGGATCGGCCTAAAACCTCCATTTTACCTTATCTATATTACTGTATTCTAAACCCTTCAGCTCTAAGTTTCCCAGCCTGTGATATCACACACTTCTACTCAAACTCCACACCCACAATCCCAGTTCTACCATTCCATTTTGGAAGCTTCTGCATGGCCTCAGGTCAATGCAGTGTTCCCTTGGGGGTCAGTGCCTGCCAGCTGAAAGTCCAAAATTCTTAGTTTCCAACAGGATGGGATTCCCAGAGCAGCTGGGGCTGCCCCTGGATCCCTGGCAGTGCCCAAGGCCAGGCTGGACACTGGGGTTTGGAGCACCTGGGGTGGTGCCAGGTGTCCCTGGTGGTCAGGGGCTCTCCTGGGCCCCTGGAGGGGTTTTTGCTGACCCCATGTGCAGGTGGGGGCACAGGAAGGACAAAACCTCGTGGTGCTCCTGTTGATCAGCCTCCCCAGGACAGGGAGTTCCCATGGAGCCAGAGAATTCCTGTGTGTTCATTCTTGTGGGGGGATTTCACAGCACTTTATAAGGACATTTAACAGCATAAAAACGCTGGCACACTGAAAATTGGGCAAAGCTCACCCACCTCATCTGGGCAGGTTGTGCTGACGG
The DNA here is from genome assembly GCF_051311805.1 of Agelaius phoeniceus. Classification (NCBI taxonomy): domain Eukaryota; kingdom Metazoa; phylum Chordata; class Aves; order Passeriformes; family Icteridae; genus Agelaius; species Agelaius phoeniceus. The sequence goes on along the minus strand of NC_135273.1, from coordinate 1,432,801 downwards.
GCACTCACACCTGCAGACAGTTCAGGAACAGCATTTGGCACTGCCTCTTCGAGCTGCTTAAACTAATTAATTAAAATAATTAATTAATGCCTTTGCTCCCCGCAGGGTGAAACTGAGTTTTCAGATAACGTTTCCAAAATGATGTGCACGATTGCTAAATATTTCATCCTTGTGAACCCTCCACAAGTGTTTTATGTGGGAGCAGAGGCACGGATTGCCTCTGTGTCCCTGTGTGAGAGAGGAGGATGATCTGTGCCCCTGTGCCAGCCTGTCCTTGGGAATTTGGGCATCACTTGGGGCTCTGTGGCTGCCCCATCCTCCCCCAGCTGCTCCCTGTCCAGGTGCACTTTGCTCCGTTTTCTCCCTGATTCCAACAGGTTCCCAAAAGTTTCAGGTCCATCCCATCCCAACCTGCCAAAACTGAGAGTAAAAAAGGAATTTTCTGGTCATTTAAAAGATGCCATGGGGCGGTGACTCCCCAGGACCCCTGAGCAGGGAGGGTGAAGCTAATCCTGGCAGATGAAACAGGTTAAGAAAATGAGAAGGACCAGTTTGATTTGAAATAAACCTTTCTGAAGGAATCACAGTAAACAAAATCTGTTTGCCTAAGGAAACCCTGGTAGCAATCAGCCAGTAACACAACTGCTTGTGCTAATGAACCCAAAGCTGTTAATGTGGTTTCTTCAGTTAAATTGATTCATGAATTTTGAAGAGAACATTATCTAATGAATTTTCTTTGAATAGAAAGCAATTAAAAGGACAAATCAGTCTGATTAACCCCAAAGTCACCCTACTGCCACAAATGGTGTACAGTTTGAAATTATATCATAAAAAACTAGAGCAGATTTGCTATCTCTTTGCCCTCTACTAATCCATGTAAATTAATGAACAACAAAGTTAATTTCTTTGATGACCCTTTTCTCGTATCACCTGGATTATGCTGATGTTTAATTTGCTTAATGTTATAATAAAGACTAAACAGATTTTTTCAATGAAGTGATTATCATTCCCTTCAGTTAAGAAGTGATTTTTATTATTTAACACACACATAACGCCGTATGGGTTTCCTTTAAGAACAAAATCACATTTCTTTACCTTCCTACGGAAGGTAATCAATGTCTTCTTTGACAACTAAAGAAAGAAAATGTTTTTAATCAGTTTGTTTCCTTGCCAGAGCAGGAGGTTGAGGCCCTCAGCTGGGGGAAGGGGCCTCTTCTCCTTTTTTTCCCCTTTTTCAGTCACCAGCTCACTCCTCTCAGTAAGTTATCCAAGAGTTGGCTCTTCAGAGCTTTTCCAGGTGCCTTGGAGGAGCAAGAGGTGTTCAACCCAGCTCAAATTCAAACAGGACTATCCCTTTTCCTTCCTTGAAACCACCCTGGGCTGGGTGACACCCTGAGATGCCAAAGAAAGCCTCTCCTAATGCATTTGCTTATTCATTATTTCAGCAATTGGAACACTTAAAGCAATTTGCTGCTGAATTAAAATTAAAATAATGGCCGATACATTAGATATATTTTTCCCCCCCCCTGCATCATTAAGGATGTGCAGGACATTCAAGGTCACAGCCAGTCCTTACACTTGGCAGTGTGTGCAGTGCTGAGCAGTAGCTCGGGGCTCCCCACTATGAAATGCAGTCAGCCAGGATAATTCAGAGTTTGCTGGCTCTAGGGCGTCCCTGGCACGTCCCAGCTGAAGTTGGAAATTAGCTGGAGATGCCAGGCCTTTGTCAGAGAGGTACAGCCACTTATTCCTTCCCTTTTCATTTGGCTCTATGCTAATTTATACCCCGCCAATTTAATGGGAAAAGCCACATTGTACGAGCTAACAGGATAATTGTACTCGAAGCAAATTAAAAATATAGGGAAATCAAAGCCTTAAATCCTTTTTTTATAGTGATCAGCTACTCCAAGTGCTCTCTGCAATAATCATGTATTTAAATGTAGCCATACAGGGCACAAGAGCAGGACAGTGCACGGGGCTGCTCCAGTTTAAATTACAAACCTGCCATCGAGCCTGGCTTTGCGTTGGGGTTTTTGACTGTCCCATCCTAATTTCTCCAGTCCAGCAGTGCTCTCTCCCTGTTCCTTGCAGATTCCTTCACCAGGCAGGTGCTGTGGACCCTGCTGAACGATGTCAAGTTTGGGGAGGCCGTTTCCTACAAGCAGCTGGCGGATCTTGCTGGCAACAGCCGGGCAGCTCGAGCCGTGGGGGGAGCCATGAGGAGCAACCCGGTGAGTGCAGGGCACCTGCCAGCCCAGAGCTGCTGGGGGAGGCTGCGTTTGGAGGGCTCTGGGGGGTTACATTTATCTGCTCTGAGGGCACCTGCCAGCCCAGAGCTGCTGGGGGAGGCTGCATTTGGAGGGCTCTGAGGGGTTAAATTTGTCTGCTCTGAAAACGGGGCTGCCATGGGGAGTAAGGTCAGTAAGTGTTTGTAATCAGCCATAATGCACAGCCCAGGTTAGTGTGATTTATGCCCTGTCGTTTATGGGGTGGGGTTGGGACGAGGAACGCTCCTGTTGCTCACCAGCCTCTGCACAGTTTGTTGTTCTCAAACTTCTTTGTGTATTTTTAGGCTGGGGAAGTCTTTTATCTTCCACGTGGGCTTAAGTTGGCAGATTAAGAGTGGTTTTGGTTGTGTTAAAAACATCCACTCTGGCATAAGTACAATTCTGAAAACAAGGCCAGGAGCACCCTGGGACAATGGAAGGTGTCCCTGCCCCTGGCAGGGATGTAATGGGATGAGTTTCAGGTCCCTTCCAACCCCAGCCAGTCTGGGATTCTGGAGGTGAGTTGCCTGAATTTGAACCTGCTGGAGGCAGCAGCACTCCAGGTTAAGCCTGTGGATTTGGGGAAAAAATGTTCTTTTGCTAAGTGATCTGTGTCTGTTTTCCCTTTTCTTTGTCTGGGCTTAGCTTTTCAGGTGTATTTATGCCCCTGAGTCACCTGGGTGGGTGTGTGCAGCTGCTGTGGTGTTCAGTGGGTGCTGTATGGGTTGGGATCAGCCCCATCCTGGCTCGGAGGGTTTGGGGGCTCAGCTGGATGTGCCTGCACTGTTTGAGGAGCAGTTCAATCCCTAAACCCACAGAGCCAAACAACCCCAGAACAATCTGGGTTGGAAGGGACCTTAGAGCCCATCCCATTCCACAATTCCCCACAGGCAGCACCCAGACAGGGAGACCCACACAGTTCCATGTGGGGTTAAGCTTTGAGCCCACCCTGCTGTTTGCAGCATCCATCAGCTGTCCCTGTGAAGCAGCTCCTGTGAGCAGTGTTTTGTCAATAGCCCGCATTGTACTTGACAATACAAACTATTTTAATATGATGGAATGCTTTCCAATATAATCTGGTGTACATTAAGATAAGGCAATCCAATGCAAACCTACAGGAAACAGTTCTCAAAGAATAACAATCCAGTGTTGTGCAAAAGGAGATGTAATTGCCATCGCCTAGAAATGTACCCAGCTTTGCCCTCAGGCTGCAGTGGAGCAGCAGCATCCAAAGTAGCAGTAACAGCAGGTTGTGGTGTGAAAATTCCTGCTTTTTCCCCTGTGAGGAAGGATGAAAATAGTTCTGAAAATATACAGCAAAGCTCCTGCAATTTTTTTTTAAATGGGGTCCTAGTTATTATTGCCATTTCCCAGCCCATACCGTGGCTGCAGTGGTTTCCGTCCCCAGCAGAAAATTTTTAAGCTATGGTTATAGATAATAATGTATAGCTGTAGGGAAAAGAGCTGTATTAATATAATACCACCTCAATATTTCATCATAGAAAGCTGATGATTAAAAAAAAAAAAAAAAAATCAGTGCTGTAATGAGAGTCCTGCCCATCGCAAACCACAATTTTGCCACTGCTCATCTCCTGGAGGTAATCTGAAATTCCATCCATATTCCACATGCAAACACACACACACATCATCCTTTTGCACCTGAGTGTGAGCAACTGTTCACTGCCCCTGATATTTACCCCAGAAATGTCTCCTGGTCCTTCGCCTGTGAGCCATCATGTGCAGGCTGGCTGTGTGCAATACACACGGATTTTATGCATGAGGTGAGAGATAAAGATAAAATGTGGCACTGCAAAAAAAAACCCCTCACCTTTGTTATTTCTGTGTATAAAGCCGTCAACTCTGGCGAAAACAGATTTTCTGACCCAATTTGCAACTCCACCTTGCAGCCTCGTAGAAATCTGATTAAAGACAATACTGAGAGGACCAGTGTGAAAAAACATGAGAGGTCAGAGATTGCTCAAGACCTACCCAGGGTCTAAACCCTCATCCAAACCCCAAACCCATCCCTGGAAGTGCTCAAGGCTTGGATGGGGCTTGGAGCATCCTGGTGTGGCGGAGGATGGATTTGTGATAACCCTCATTTAATGAGGGTGGCAGTATCAGGCAAAAGGGCCCTTTGAAATAACCCTGAGCTGGGCATCACGTTGTCATCACATTTGTCCCTCAAACACTTGGATAAAATCACAAACTCACCTTCCCCCACCAGACACCAGCACATTTCTCCCTCCTGTGAGTCAAGGCTTGGTCTTCTCTTTGGGCAGAGCACATTCCACAGGTTTCCCCTTGCAGCTGGGATGCTCCACTTAATTCCTGGCCTGAGCTTCAGCTTCACGAGAAGGTGGAAGAGGTGCCAGCAGCAGCAGCTGCCTCAGTTCATGCCCAGGACAGGGTGGGGATGGCTCACCTTTGACAGGAGAGGCTTCCCAGAGTTTGCTGTGGTTCACACTGACTGCGAGGTCTGTGGTCCTCAAAGGGAACCCATAAAGTTCAATTAAAAATCTCATTAGACTGGTAGAGGAGGATCAAAAAGAAATCACAGACGCTCATGGGAAATGGAGAATGTTGGGCTGATTAGTCCAAGGCCATCCTAAATGAGTGTTCTGTGCCTGAAATAAGACATCTTCAGAGGTCTGATCACAGCACTCAGAGCTCTCTGCACTGGGTTTGTGCCCTCTCCAACCGTGCTGGTCCTTGGGCTCACCCCAACCAGGGGCACACCAATCTGTCCTAAATCAAGGATATTGCACCAATCCATCCTGAATCATGGATATAACATTGAGCTACATCACGGATACTCAACCAAAATGTTTGGAACACTGGGGGAGCAGTTGTGCATCTGTGAGAAAATTGTGGTGGGTGGATCTGAAACACCATGGACACATCAAAGTGCCTGTGTGTTCATCCACTGAACCAGGGAACGTCCTGAGCTGGAAGGGACCCAAGGATCATCCAGTGATTCCCATCAAGCCTCACACCTCCAAACCACATCTCACTGTCCCTCATTTTGCCCCAGCACACACTCCACAATTCCTTGTGACAGAAGGATATTTCCCAGCCCTGTTCCCAGAGCAGTCCGTGGGAAGCACAGGTGCTGCTGGCCCTGCACAGGCACCCCAAAATCCCACCTGGGCATCTCTGGCAGCCTTGGGGCTGTGCCCATTCCCTGGGGAGCCTGGACAGTGCCCAGCACCCTCTGGGGATGAACCTTTCCCTACTATTTTCATTCCCAATACCTTTGCTTCCTTGGGTCACATCACAGGATTTGTTTCTGCTGGGGAAGAGGTGGAGAAAAAGCAGGGGTTGGAACTGGATGATCTTCAAGGTCCCTGCCAGCCCGAGCCAGTCTGGGATTCTGTGACATGAGCAAACCACGAGTCTGTTTTTTGCTGAGTGTGTCTCAGTGTGATCCCATCTCAGCTGTTTCCATTTCGCCCTGGCTGAGCCAGGCACATCAGCAGCTCTCCAGCCACGCCATGGGACATTTCCCTCACCTCAAACTGAGCACTGGGAGCAGCCAGAGCACCGAAATTCCCTAAAAGCAGTTCACAGTGATCCATCCTGTGGGCAGGGAGCTTTCCCCCCACCTTTTTTCCCCAAACAAACGCATTCTGGAGGAGTTGGTTTATTCACAGATCGCCCAGGAGCGCTAATGACCGGCCCAGCCTTGTTCTGCCACTCACCCAGATGGCTGTTGATAAAGATTTAGCATCATGTTCCGAGTGTCAGGGCTGTCAGTAGTGCTGAACCATTTGACCAGAAGAAAAAACGCACAGGGAGCTATTGATTACAGCTTCTCAGTGTCACTTGTTCACCAGGATTTAGGTATTGATGAGGCTGCGAGTGAAAACAAGCTCTTTCCCTTGTGGGCCTCTACCCAGAAGAACAAAAGCGAAGTTGGAGAAAATATTCAGCTGGTGCCTGAATCAGAGGGACTCCGGCATCGATCCGAGGGCTCCTTCATATTATTTTTTTGTTGGAGACAAATCTCTGGGTTTGGAAGTTTTATAGCGTTTGAGGTAGGGGCTGCGTGCGTGATGGATTCGTGGAGGAGAGGAATTAGATTTCACAGCATGAAGATTTCAGCGGTGCTATAATATTATGAGTTGCTTGGTTATTGATAAAAATTACATTAAATGTAGCTGAGGCATTAAAGCTCCAGACTAGGGTAGTTCTCCCTCTAAAATGTCCTTAGGGCCCTAATAAATTTTAGCAGGTTTAATTATTTTAGTAGGCTGAACCTTGTCACCACAATTAAGCCAAACTGAAGCAATATTCAATATTTTTAAATTACAGCGCTGGTATGGTCTTTGTACCACTTCTGCATCCAGAGCTGTGGAGGGTGACGGATGGGCGCTTGTGTTGGGACAATCTCAGTGTGGAATTCTTTGTTTTGGCCATGGAAAAAGTGGCATTAATTTCATACCTCCTCTGTTTGCTGGGTGGTGACAGCTCAGCCCCACTTTGCTGTGCTGTGAGCAGGTCCTGCACCCACTCAGGGATCATCCAAGACCCCACAACTGAAAATAAAGTCCTTTTTTTTTCTCTTTCTCCACCAAGATTTATAGCCTTGCCACCAAACTCTGCTGCTTTACTGTGTGTATTTTTAAAGAATTGCAAATGAACCTCAGAGATGTTTTACAGTGTATTATTATGGCTTTGTCACTCAAGCCAAGCCTCCTGCAGTAACTGCGGGAAGTGTAAAAAAGCAGAGAAACCCCAAACCAGAAAAACACTTGCAAAAAAAAAAAAAAAAACCCCAAATTTCTTTGAAGAAGTCATAAACCTACAGTGGGATGGCTTGGCATGGAGCAAAGCTTTTATTGGTACTCACTGGAGCTGTCACAGATGGATTCATCACTTGTGGCATTGCCACCTCCAAATAAAGCAGATACTGGAAGCAGTTTTTTATTTCAACCCTGATCAACAATTAGCACCTGTGTGTACTCTCATGTGGGCTGAGATTAAGATTTTAGATTTCAGGCACTGAAATTAGTTGAGTAAACTGAAAGAACACCCCCCAAAAAAGCCCTTCTCAATTTATGGTCTGGCCAGTAGCTGTTCAGCTAGTTTGGGGTTTGTGTATCCCAGGCTCAAATACACCACAGGGCTTGAACTGTGTGGTTAAATGGGATTAAAATAAGTGAGGGTAAAGTGTGCAATTTTTCTGTGTGTCTACACAGAAATAAATTACAATTTTTGACTTGAGATCCCCAGATTTGTGGGAACTGCCCTTTTGGGTGAGTGATGTTGTCCCAGCCCCACTGTTGCAATGCCATTACTATGCAGTCACCAAAACACTCCCGTGATTAGAGATGATGTATGGCAGTTTTTATGGTGTGTACTTCAGCTATGATAATCACCTGTAATAAAAAATAAAAAAAAAAAAAATTAAAAAAACCCCCACGTTTATGTTCTCCTCTGCATTATCAGTCCATTATGTAACTTCTGGCATTGATTTTGCAGAATCTGTGTCTTGTGGTTATAAATGATAGGGAGTAGAAGGCAGAGAGGAGGAAAAAAAAAAAGAGTTCTTAAAATCGGTTAGGTCGGAATCAAACTTCTCCTGTTGGAGGTTTTAAAAATTCACAGCCCATTTTGGATTGACTGGCTGCTAAATAATAAATAATGCCTTGGTCTTCCAGAGCATTTCTCCAGGGTGCACATGGAGGTGCTGCAGCAGGAAGAGGATCTGCTGGGGAGCTCAGGCACTGGATCCCCTCTCAATAATCTATTTTTTCCCAGAAATCTCCTAGTCCTGGGATGATCATGGCATCCCAGAATGGGTTGAGTGGGAATGGACCTTAAAATTCATCCCATTCCCACCCTGCCCTGGCAGGGACAGCTCCCACTGTCCCAGGTGCTCCCAGCCCCAGTGTCCAGCCTGGCCTTGGGCACTGCCAGGGATGCAGGGGCAGCCCCAGCTGCTCTGGGCACCTGTGCCAGGGCTGCCCACCCTGCCAGGGAACAATTTAAAGAGTTCTTCAAGTGCATTTTGGGTCTCTGAGGCTTCGTTCCCCACCCTGGGCACGGAGGGCTCAGCTGGCGCAGGGCAGCAGGACCTGGTGCTGCAGGGAACATTTTATATATGGGATTTAATATCTCAGGTTTATCCTTTTAAAGACTTTACATCATTTTTATGTATTAAAATTCCTGTCCATGGCTGTTATTTCCTGAGAACTGGGGTGATGGGACATCTTCAGGGATGGTGATGGGCTCTGTTTGTGCTCTGACGTGGGAGCTCCACGTCCCTGCCAGCCCAGTGCCTCACAGCTGCTGGCTTCTACAGTGCTGGATTTCCAGACTCATGGAATCACAGCATCATTCAGGCTGGAGGACACCAAGGCCACGGAGCCCAGCCTGTGTCAGATCCCCACCAGGGCACTGAGGGACACCTCCCGTTGTTCCTGTCTCCCCTCGGCCTCACCCTTTGCTCCTCCTGGGTTTTGGGGTGTTCTGCAGATCCCCATCATCATCCCGTGCCACAGGGTGATCCGCAGCAGCGGGGACAGCGGGAACTACGGCGGGGGACAGCTGATGAAGGAGTGGCTGCTGTCCCACGAGAAGCTGCAGAAGGAGAAGCTGGCACGGGGAGGGGGCTGCTAACCAGCCCCGGCGCACACCCGCGGCTCCTCGCCTTGCAACGAGCTCTCTCTCTCAGAGCACCCTGCAGAATTCAGGAAAATGGTAAATATTTGAGTGACACATAAATATAATGCAACATCCAAAGTGAAATGTGTGGTGGCACCACTATATTAAAAAAGCGGGATGCGTCCTGGGGGAGGCAGCTCGGCTGCCCTTTCTTGTTTTTGCATTTTACAGCAGAATGACTACAGCGATCCAGGCCTGTTGTGCATGGATTTTGTTCCCATCTCCAGCCCTGTTTTGTTCTATTTTTAATGTCCATTAAAGCAGGGATAAGGGAGTGGGAGGGACGTGGCAAATGTGAGGTGGAAGCTTCCCCCTGAGGAGGCGCCTGGCTCGCGGCGAGTGGCCCAGCCTGGCACGCTGGGCTCTGCCCGCCCCTGCCCAGCTCCCCCTCCCCACTTTGGGGCTTAAAATGGTTTTTCACCTGAGCAGGAGTTAAAGGAGCACAGTGAGATCTGTGCAAAGGCAGGCAGCTGTTGAATTCTTTACTCCTGCTTTTTCTTTTTGCATGGGGAGATGGGAATATATATATATATTTTTTTTTTTTTTTTGTGTAGAGCAGGGGAAGAGATGATCCTGACAAATTTCATATTTTGGATAAGCAGTTTGATTAGCCAAATTTGGCAAAATACTGGAAAGCTCATCGTAGTTGCTTCTTTATCAGTAGCACATTCCTTTATCATTTGAGTTTTCCTTCAGATTTCCATGTTTCTCTGTTTTCCAAAGCTTTATTTCCCGTAGCCTCTCCGTTGGAAGGATTCGAGAGACATTAAAATTAAATTTTGAGGTGGTTTTAGCAGGGTTCTCTGTGAGTACGAGCCACCAGAAGCTGAAATTTCCAGTATGGGAATCGTAAATTGTAACATGGAAATACTGATTTTTTTATGTGTTTTATCATATTTTCATGGATGTCTCTTTAGAAAGGCCATTGCTGCCCCCCAAAAATTATTGTGTGGCAGTGCGTTAGTTAATCCAGGGTTATTGATACCTCAGAATTACTTCAATAAAAAAACTGCTTTGCATGTGCAAGTGTCTTTGGGTCTGTTTATAAATAAAACACAGGGTGTGATATATGGGGAAAATAAACTATACCCCACTGTACAATATAAAGCTGTATTTTTATCAAGGGTTTCTCGTGGCGATATAAAGCACAGAAGCAAAGCTCAAGTGGTTTGTACGTGTCACCAGAACCCCGAGATAAAAATACGGCCTTATAATATGTACAGTTTGGGTGTATTTTATTATTTTTTTTATATCTCTAATACATGCTGCCACCAAAAGCAGGCAGCAGCAAATGTCAACTTTAACCTTTCCCACATTTGCATCCCTCAATGTTTGAGGTTTTTTTCAGATATTTGGGCTTTTTCAGGGATGTGACTTTGTTTTTGTGGGGACGGGGATGGGGAGTGCTGGGATTGGGGCAGGTGATGCCTTTCCCAGGGAAACAGCCAATTTTGGGAATGAAATCCTGTTCTGGGTCAGGGATTCAGGTGGGCAGGGACAGGCAGGGATGGGGCAAGGAGGGGATGGGCAGGGACAGGCATGGGACAGAGCGGGACAGGGCAGGGACAAGAAGGGACAGAAAAAGGGACAGGGTCAGTCAGAGAGGGACAGGACAGGTCAAGTGGACAGGGTGGGCAGGGACAGCCAGGGATGGACAGGGAGACAGGGATGGGGAAAAGATGGGATAGAAAAGCTGGGGATGGGCAGGAACAGGCTCACGGGGACAGGACAGGGACAAGAAGGGATGGACAGGGAAAGGGACTTGGACAGGGTCAGTCAGGGATGGAGAGGAACAGGTGGAGGTGGACAGGGATAGGGACAGTCAGGAACAGGGACAAGGACAGGGACAGGGACACGGAGATGGGGACGGACAGGGACAAGGACAGGGACAGGAACAGTCAGGAACAGGGCTAAGGACAGGGACAATCAGGGACAGGGACAGGGTTAGGGACAGTCAGGGACAGGGCTAAGGACAGGGACAGGAACAGGGACAGGGACAGGGACATTTGGGGACAGGAACAGGGACAGGGACAGGGACATTTGGGGACAGGAGCAGGGACAGGGACATTTGGGGACAGGGACAGGGACATTTGGGGACAGGGACATTTGGGGACGGGGACAGGGAGGGATGGATAAGGGGACAGGGTCAGGGACAGGGACATTTGGGGACAGGGACATTTGGGGACGGGGACAGGGACAGGCGGTTGCAGTTCGGGCGCTGCCCGACAGAGGGCGCGCGGCGCAGGGCTGGGGGCGCGGCGGGGCCGGGTCCCCCCGGGTTCGGGGGTTCTGGGGGGCTTTGAACAGAAACAAAACGCTGGGCACCCCAAAATGCACCCGGCTTTAGTGAAATACATGTATTTGTGTGTGGCCATATACATAAATATGCATACATACATACATACATACATCTATACATACATATAAAAGACATATTAGAGCGATAGACAAATTTTTAATATATATATATATATATATATAAATATTTTGTATATAAACAAAGTAGTAATAAAATAAAATAATGCAGCACCAAGGAGGTGCAGGGATTTGGGGTTGGGTTGGGTTTGGGTCACTCTCTGCCCCCACAGATGCCCAGGGTGCCCATCCCATTGGTGAGGATGAGGATGGTGGCTGGAGCTGATGAAAGCACCCCACACCCCCTATATGTGACAAGCCAGCCCCTGCCCCCTGGCAGGCACCAGCCTTGTGCTTTTTTCCTGGGAATTGGCTTTCCCTGCCCTGCCAGTGCCCCCATCCAGCCTGGCCACGCTCTTGGCACATCCTGGCCTGCAGCATCCCAGACCAGCACACTGCTCCAGCCCCTTCCCAGGGCCAGGGATAATGAAAGAGTCAAACATAATATTTGTTTTGGCAGAATTACATTGAGAATGAAATAGATGCCCTTGACCAGGGAAGAAACTGAATTTTGCAGCAGGTTCTTATTTTTTTTCCCCTTACAAACAAGCTCTGCAGCCAGTCCAAGGCAAGTGGGAATATTTTTGAAGGACTCTCTTGTATTTCCTGCATCGGATTTGCAGCAGAACTGCAGCCACACTGGTTGTACTGTTCGATGAAAAATGTAGATTCCACCCCATGTATCAATCCCAAATGGAAAAGGGCCCCAGGCCTCAGGATTGTTACAGATCACTTCCATGCACGCCGGGTTTGCGGCGTAATGAGCTCAGACTGGAGGCATCTCAAACAGAAAAACGATTCATTGGCGTGGTGGGGACCTTTCTCGAGATGTGCCCAAATTTCCTGGCCTTTGGAATTAGAGGAATTAGTCATCTGATTGGGGCGAGCAAGTTCTGGCCCTTCAGAGTTTCTATTTCATTTTTTTTTAAGCAGTTCTCAAGCATTGGGAACTTTTTTGAAGTGATATTGATATTTTCTTTATCAGTGGCATTGCTGATGTTGGTAGGACACTTTCCAAATCCCATTAAGTTAGAAATGAGTGGTGATTTTAAACTATTGTTTCTTTTAACATCTATTACTATTATTATTTTTATCCTTATCATTATTACTATTATGATTTTTAAGATCCTTTTCACCCCAAACCATTCTATGCCACTATGATTATTTCTTCTGGAAAAATCACAGATTGCCACTTTTAATCATTTTTCCCCCTACTTTAAATTTAGATTATCTATAAATATTGTGTTGCACCCAGCTCCAAGAGACTTGCTATTAACATGGTTATTTATTAGGAAAGGTGGTGTTGCAAAGCTGCTTCCTTAAAGAAAATGCAAAAATGATTAAACCTTTAGAAAATTCCTTAAAAACTTACAGCGCGGTATCCCAAGGGGAATCCTGGAAGATTTAGGGACTATTTCAAGAATAATTTCCCGATAAGAACCTTCCAGGAACGCAAAACCCCTTGAAGAATTGCATTTACAGGTTTAATTGTGCTCCTTTTTATACCCTCGGAGAAGGGGAGCCGTGCCCTGCGCTCCTCGGGAAAAACAAAGGGAAAAAGGGAAATTTTCCCTCTTTGGGCTGTGCAGCTTGGCCAAGGCCCTGCCCGGGTTCCCAACAGCGCCTGTGGGGTGTGAGAAACACAAACACACACGGACAGCAGGGACATTGCTCCCACTGCCCCCATTTTCTGCTTTATTCCTCCTTTTTATATTCTTTTTCGCTTTTTTTTTTAGCCTTTTTTAAACTTTTTTTTTCCTCTTTACTCTTTTTTTTTCTCTTTTTACTTTTCTTTTTTCTCTTTTTTTCTCTTCCCTTTTTTCTTTTCTTTTTTTTTCTTTCTTCTTTTTTCTTTTTTCTTCTTTTTTCTTTTTTCTTTTTTCTTCTTTCTTTTTTCTTTTTTCTCTTTTTCTTTTTCCTCTCTTCTTTTTTCTTTTTTCTTTCTTTTCCTTTTTCCTTTTTCCTCTTATCTTTTTCCTTTTTTCTCTTTCTTTTTACTTTTTTTCTCTTTTCTCTTTTTACCTTTCTCTCCTTAGTTTTTTTCTCTTTTTTATTTTCTTCTCTTTTTTTCCCATTTTTCTTTTTTTTCTCTTTTTCTTCTCTTTTTCTCTATTTTTTCTTATTTTCTTCTCTTCTATATTTTTTCTCTTTTTTTGCAATTTTTTTCCTTTTTTCTCTTTTTTCTTCCCTTTTTTCCTATTTTTTTCTCTTTTTCCTTTTCTCTCTTTACTTTTTACTTTATTTTTCTCTATTTTTTTTATTTTCTTTTTATTTTTTTCTCTTTTTTTGCAATTTTTTTCCTTTTTTTCTCTTTTTCTTCCCTTTTTTCCTATTTTTTTCTCTTTTTCCTTTTCTCTCTTTACTTTTTACTTTATTTTTCTCTATTTTTTCTTATTTTCTTCTCTTTATTTTTTTCTCTTTTTTTGCAATTTTTTTCCTTTTTTTCTCTTTTTTCTTCCCTTTTTTCCTATTTTTTCTCTTTTTCCTTTTCTCTCTTTACTTTTTCTCTCTTTTTTTCCTTTCTTCTCCTTTTCCCTATTTTTTCCCTTTTATTCTCATTTTTCCCTTCTTTTTTCCTTTTTTCCCAATCCTCTCTTTTTCCCCCCACAACCCGTGTCCTCACCAAACCTTTTCTCCCTCCCTGCCCTCAAACCTCACCTCTCCACGTGCTTTGCTTCTTCCCACCCCCATTTTTCTCACGTCAATCATTTTTACCCAGCCACGAATCCCCTCCCTTGCCCACTCTTCCCAACCCTTTTCCTCTCCCCGTTACCCCCGGGGGGATGCAGGACGAGCATCCTTGGCCCCATCGCTGCGGGCTGGAGGCCGGGGGAGGGCAGCCCCCACGTTTTGCTGCTTCCCCGGCGGGGCGATGCGGAGCTGGGGATCCAGGCCGCTCCCCAGCCCCATGCGGAGCATCCCGGCCGTGTCTGCGGGGCTTTGGGGCCGGAGGCGGTGCCCAGCCCGGCCGGAGCCGGGGCTCTGCGCTCCATCACTCGCGGCCGGGATGCAGGAGCTGGGCCGGGAGGTGCGAACTGACGGGAGCGGGATGCTGGCAGCGCCTCGGGCTGATGAAAGGACATTGTTAAGGAGCCCTTGACGTTTCTCATTAATGGGGCCGGCGTGGGCGGGTGAGGTTTTTGAGCTGAAAAAAGCCAGAAGAGGGGGAAAAAAAAAAAAAAAAATTCCACCTGGGCAGTAATGAAGATCGATGCCGTGCACGGAGTTATCAATTTTTAAAACCTCTTTAAGTGCCTTATTTAGTTATTTTAAACAGGGCTTTTTATTTGTCGTGTGAGTTTTCCTGGAGGAGATGGGAGCATGGGGAACTCCTCTCCCTGATCAATCATCCGACCTGCAGGAACGGGGATGCTGCTCCCTGCCTGAGGGTGCTGCGAGGTGCCAGGGCTGCCCATCCAGTGCTGGGGGTGCCCTTTGGGGTGCAATTGCTTTTCTTTCTGCTGAAGTTCTGGCTGCAGATGGCAGCAGGGCAGATGGAACAGGAGCTCCTGCTCGTGGGAGGAGCGGGGAGGAAGATGAGGGTCCAGTCCGGGATGGGGCTCAACCCAACTTAGGCACCAGCCGAGGTCAGAGTGGCTGGGGGAGGTTGTGTTTAATTAAAGTAGCCCTCAGCATGACCCCGAGTGCAGAGCTGCTGGGAGCTGATGAGGGAAACAGCTGCAGCCCTTTTATCTGAGGACAGCCCCGCTCGATGATGTAATTTTCATTTCCGATGGGCGCCGGGATGACCTAATTCCACACGGAATCTTGTCTCTCCCTTCAAAGTAGGGCACTTCAGCCGATCTGGAATTCGGCTCTGCTCACATCCAAGGCTGGAGCACCACGGCAGGAGCGGGAACCCCAAGGGGGTTTGGATCCAGATTTGAGTTAAAGCCTTAAAACTCTGGCGAGCAAAAGGAAAACCCATTGTATTTCCATTGGTGCAGCTTGGGGGGCTTTGGAAAATTGTTTTTGTTGATTGCCCAGAGCAGCTGGGGCTCCCCTGGATCCCTGGCAGTGCCCAAGGCCAGGCTGGACACTGGGGCTGGAGCACCTGGGACAGTGGGAGGTGTCCCTGCCAGGGCAGGGCTGGCACTGGGTGGGCTCTGAGGACCCTCCCAACCCAAACCATTCTATGATTCTGTGATTCTACAACTTTCTTCTCATGGCTGAGCCTTTCCAGGAGGTTCAGTGTTGATTATGACCTGTGATTTTTAGAAGCATAAACCTGGTCCTCATTTCTGCTTTCATGAATCAAACACATTTTATGTGCTTTTGATACCAATCAAAATTGATTTCAATCAGCATGGTAAGTGCAGGTTGAATTTTGGGGGGCAGTGGGCAGACAGCAGCCGTTCAGTAGTTAAATGACAAAATAACAGGTGGGAGGAAATTATTTCTTCATAGTGCCCAGAAAAAAATTCCCTTTGTCCTGTCTGAACAAAACTCTCATGAGCAAAAGTTCATCACAAAACCATTTTAATTTTTACTTGGAGAAAACTTTCCCATGAGGGACCCAGGCTGGCGCAGGTGGCCTGGAGTTGTGTGGGCAGAGCCCTCAGGAGGTTCAGGGCTGGGCAGGAATTAATGGAGCACTGCAGCGTGAGCTGCTGCACCAAAGCATCATTTACAGACACAGCCAACACCACGTGGTGACAAACTCGGTGTTCCCCAGCTGGAATGTGGATGATGCCCCAGTAATCAGCTGGGATGGCTGGAGAGCAGCTCCTGTGCCCCCTCTGGCTCCTGGTGCCCCCTGCCCCGAGGAGGAGGAGGAGGAGGAGGAGGAGGAGGAGCAGAGGGAGGTGACCCCAGGGCTGTAATTCACAGGGAGCCAGCAGAGCTCATGTCCAGCCTCACCCTGGGCAGCCAGGGACACCAGCACAGGCACCTGGTGCTGCCAAAGGGCCCAGCAGGGTCAGGGCTGTGCAGAGGACACACAGAAAATGCCGTTTATTTTATCTAGAACCTGCAGAAGTTTGGCCTTAACGCAGCCCCTTGGGTTGAGCCATCGTGACTTTCACTGTTTTTGAAAGGCTTTCTGAAATGTAGCCTTCTTCACATAAATAAACTTTAAAACATGTAATACAGAGTGTCTGTAGGTACAATAATATATAATGTATAAATTAATTTGGAGGGAGTGTGGTGGGGACCCCTCTTTGCCCAAACATCCAACCAAGGCTGGATTTCCACCACTGGAAGGATTTGTTTGGGCTGGGTTTTTCCAAACCTTTTTCCAAACATTGCCATCCTAAGCACCCACTCAGTGGATCAGAAGATTGGCCACCACTGGTGCATGGAGATCCAGCCTCCTCAGGAGCTCCATGCCTGCAGTGTGGAGCAGCAGCAGGAGAAGTGGGTTAGGAGAGAGCCTCTCAATCTCTGCCTATCCAAACCTCCTATTTTTGTTAGGACATACAATTCTTGATCTCAGGGCTGTTGTGCTTTCACTTTCTGTGTAAAAAGTGAGGAGAATGAACCACAAACATTCCCAGTGGCTGTGACAGATGGGTAGCAGAAGGGATGGGATTTCATCACAAAATAGTGGGGAAATAGAAAACTATCCTGGTTTTTATCTATGAAATAGATATGATAGATAGATAGATAGATAGATAGATAGATAGATAGATAGATAGATAGATCTGTGTCTGTATCATCCACACAGATATGAGGTGAGTGCCCACTCTCATGTCCCAGGCTGAAAAACCCCAAACAGAGAATTAACTCTGCGGAAAGTTCTATTTAAGTGGGGCCAAAATCAACCTGGAAAATAATAGCAAAAAACTGAGAGGAAACTGATTTATTGGCCAAGGAAGTCTGCATTTTGCAGCCTTTAAACTGCATGTTGCAGCAGATTGTTGTGCAAACACAGTGGAGTGCAGAAGAGGATGGGACAGGAACGAGGTTTGGGCCTCCGAGTGTCTCAGCTTGGAGATCACATCTGTCTGCACAGGAATATCAGGCTGGAAACTCCAGGCATGTCTGCTCACTCCCACAGCTGTTTACAGCCTGTTTATCCTCTAAAATGAGCAGCCTAAGCCCAGCCTGAGTTGCTGGAGAAGGGGCTGCTTTGAGGAGGAGCAGGCTGTTAATTGAGCAGCTCCCCGTGCCCGGCTCGGCAATCAGTCTTCCCTTCCGTCGCTCCCGATGACCAGCAGCCTGCCTCCAACCTTCTGGCTGTCAGGAAAATTGTGACAAGGCAAATGTCAGATCATGTGGAGCCTTCTGAATGTTTTTGACCCCTTCAATCTGTTTTCCAGCCTGGGTATGGCAAAGAAGCTGTGTTGGACTAATTGGTTGTCTCTCTTCTCCAGGCAGCGGATAAAGTCCAGGTACATAATCTGATTCTTTTGGATGAGCAGCATCCTGTCTTTCACAGCTTTATGTCATGTCAGCCACTGCGGGATTGCTCTGGAAAAGTCCTTTTTTGCCAAAGCTGGAGCAGAAGATGTAGAGATCCTACAGCCTCTCATCTGCCGGGGTTGAGCAGCGCCCAGCAGAGGCTGCAGCCTCTCTCTGACTGTTACCAAAAAAAATCTGATTCATCTTCACTGAAATACAAAATATTGCAGCTGCCAGGAGGAAGTGATAGCTTGGAAATGCTGCACTTCCATTTTTTTGTTTGTTTTAACCAATACTCTGTGCTTTCAGGTAGAATATTCTGTGTTTGAAATGACCTACATAACCATTGAGCTTGATTTCACTAAGCTGCCCTGCTTTCTGCTCAGTAACCTTCATCCTGGACAGTGTTTTTAGGGCTTTTGAATTGTTTCTTGCTAGTAGCAGTAAAACAATAAGAGAATATCAGGCTGAATTTGGTGATCTGGGGAGGACCAAAAATACAGAGCTAAGAGGGAGCAGCGTTGGGTAAAACTGGCTGGAAACTTCAGAGTCAAATTGTCCCCAGACATCAGAAAATGGTGTGTTGTAGTTAACAAAATGATAGAATCATGGAATTGTTTGGGTTGGAAGGGACCCTGTAGCCCATTTGGTTCCAGCCTCTGTGCAGGGACACCTCCCACTGTCCCAGGGGCTCCCAGCCCCAGTGTCCAGCCTGGCCTTGGGCACTGCCAGGGATCCAGGGGCAGCCCCAGCTGCTTTGAGCACCTGTGCCAGGGCTGCCCACCCTCCCAGCCAGGAATTCCTTCCCAAAATCCCATCTGACCCTACAGTTCATGGTATCTAACCTAAACCTCCTCTCAGTTTAAAGCCATTCCCCATTTTCCTCCATCTTTCTTGTAGCTCCCTTTAGATCCTGGAAGGCTGCAATTAGGTCACCCCAAAGCCTTTTAAGGAGGGGAAAGTAAATCTGCATTTCCCTTTTACCTGAGAGCACCCCCAAAACTCCTCCAGCCCTCCTGCACAAGCACAGCAGAACTTTTCAGAGCACACAGCCCCAACTACCCCAACGCCACCTTTTTGTTGGAGCATTAAAATTCAAGGCCTAAACACACAGTTGGCAATTGGAGCTCAGAACATGCACGTTGCAAATGTGGATATATCTCGCCGAGTACACAGCCCATAAAATATGTAGTCTAAGATCACTCATTTATTTAAAGATGCTTTTTACCTCAGATGGAAAATGACACAAATCTAAATATTACAATGCCGAGTAATGTGTAACTGTCTGTGTGTTATAGCCTTAACACCACACTTTTGATGCAGAAGAGATATAGCAGCTGCACTTTAATTTCAAGCAAATTGATCCCAGATGTAAATGTTGTTTTGTTGCATGGAAGATAGTGCACAGGTAAAGCAAATATCATTGGTTTATAGTCCAACAGAGTGTTGCAACAGGATCCAGGCTCCCCTGCCCGGGCACACATAAAAGTCAGGAGGCTGTGGAGGAGACACTGGAAAGACACAGCTTTGCTTTCTACCCTTTAAAATCCAACCACCTGTGATCTAAGGAGCTGTTTTGAAGCCAGGAAAGCGTCGTGGTTTGTCAATTGTCCTGCAGGCAAAAATCTAAATTTGGCTTGTTTTCCATCTCTTTCGCTGCTTGTTTTGTAGAGGAGGTTTTCTCCTGACGTATTTGTGTTTGGCATGAAAGAATAAGAAAAACCCCTGGATTTACTGACTCAGGAAACCTCTCCTTTAAAGGAAAAATAATAGTGGTAATTGAGCTTCACTTTGCCTGGAGATACCCCAACGTCTGTGGCACCGTGGGCAATGTATAAACAGCAAAATCATTTCTTTATTGTCTCCTGCCTATGGAGGCTGGCAAAGCCCAAATATCTGGCTGTCACAGCTCTGCTTTTGAACAACAGACCTTCTTTTTTTTTTTCTAAAGGAGAGCATCCTGCTTATGCAAGGAGGAGAAATCTGCATTTGGAGAGACAACTTAGAGGGTGCCAGGACACAGGGTGGGAAGGCCATGGCACAGGGTGCCCAGAGCAGCTGGGCTGCCCCATCCAGGATTTTATGTTTCTTTCCATTTCTGGTGCTTTCACAAAGGCTAGAATTTAGTAAAATTGTGGGAATACTGTGTTTGTATCCCTATAAATCCTTCTAAACTGATGTTAAGTGATTGAAGTTAAACTTTAGTGAGTTGCTGCTTGCCAGCCATGCTGATTTAACTCCATTTCCTCCTGAATCACTGGAGACACAGCAGTGCCCAAAGTGTGCAGTGGATGTGTGGCCTTTCAAACACCACAACATCTGGATAAATGTGTACAGAACATACACAAAGGTGGTGCTGAGGGACAGGTACTTCTGCACAGTATTTTTTTCCCCTTACAGTGCCAGCAATTGACTGAGCCTGTCACAGAGGCGTATAAGACGTGTACAACCTCATTGCAGCAACTCCTGCAAGTATTTAACAGTAAGACATATTGACCATATTCAGAAGTCCTTACTCAGACAAAACCCAGGGGTCAGTGTGAGTCTCGATTAATCAATTTATTCAGGAACAGCTCACTCTTTCGGGGAGGTTTTGAAGCACATCCCTTTGCCAGAATAAAAAAAAAATCAGGATTAAAATCTGGCCAGGACAGGGGAAGACACAGGGAGTGTTCCCCCACCCAAGCTGTTCTTGGCTGGGATTGCAGGTGTTGCAAGGGAGGAAATGTGGATTTTGTGGTGGCAGTGGGTGGCAGGAGGAGGCTGGGATGTGAGGGGAGGTGGCAGTGAGCACTCAGCCTGACAGAGCTGCTGTATAATAGCAGGGCACTCACCTCAAATCACAGGTTGTGAAAACTGACATTTCCATTCAAATTACTCCAATAGCCAACTGCTCCCCGGTGCAACTCCTTCTGTAAGTGACACGGTGACAGTGATCCAGGAATTTAACTTGCTGTTGTCTCGTTCCAAGTGGAATTATGAAGTTGGTGACATGCATTAGGAGGATGGCTCCTGGTGGCAGCCGGTGCCATTAATCACAGGGCGAGGCAGAGCCCGGGCGGTGGTGTCAGCTCAGGGTGCCTGTCCCTGCTGGGAGCTGCCTCTCCCTGCCCCTCATCTCCTCCTCTCCTGACGTCTGAGCCAGCAGCTCCCGCTCCACTGAAGTTTTCCTGGCACCTCCTGCTTCCTTGTGGGTTTTTTTTTTTAAGTCTCTCTCTTTAATTATGATGGGCAGATCATCTGTTCTTGACACATGAGTAGCTGATGGCCACATTGCTGTGCTCTCTCCTCTCCTCAGGGATGCCTCTTGGATTCTTTTTCTCTTTTCCTCAACTTGGCTTTCATTGCAAGCTGCCTTTTAAATTTCTGTCTAACCTTTTAAGCAGGAAGCCTTTTCTGTTGATAAAATAAGCCGGCAGATTCTGTGATTTGAGGTGTTTGCCACACACAGCCTGAAACTGTGGACAGGTTCTGCCCAACTTTACTTTTGTGTCACATCATCACAAAACCCTTTCTGTTCTTTGTGCTCTGCCCAGCTATCACCAAACTGGTTTTGGCTCCATCCTTTGGTGCTAGAGCCAAAGTATTTGGCAATGGATTGCCTGTCTGTGCCTTAAGTATTCTTAATCTTCCTAAACCGCTGCCACTGATGAGCAGGGGAGCAGAATTTGAGGTGGATTCTCTGCACCCCTTGGTTGCACCACTCACAAGAGGACCCCAGGGCCCATCCAGCCCCACAGGGCTGGGAGAGGTGAGGGCAGGGCTGGGCTCAGGCTCTGGGCCCCCTTGTTCTGCCCTGCAGGACGTGGATGTTGCAGGCTTTGGGAATTCCAGCCAGCAGTGACAGAAGCCCCAGTCACAGACCTGAACATCCCCAGGCCCAAAAACCATCCCCATCTGGATCTCAGCCCGGACATCTTCCCTCAAAACTCGTGTTTGGAACTTGAGAGCCAGCAGCACATGGAACAGTTATTAAGGATAATGTAATTATAAACTGATGCTGATCTGCACTTCTTTAATAAAAAATAGGCTTCGTTATGGTTGTCACAGTCAGAAGAATAATTAATGCCAACTTTTCATAGGGAATCATCACCTCCTTGGCTAGAGAGTGACTGGAACAATATTTTGGAGCAGAGCCTTCAGAAGAAGACAAACTCCAGTGTGTGCTGAGTGTCTGTGAGTCACAGCCCTCCCTGCCTGACAACAGAAAATAAACCAAATATATCAACTGTTGATTCGACACCATGCGCCAAACGTGAGGGAAGACGTCCTGCTAAATTAGGATTATTCCATCATTTTCAAATTAAATTTTCATAGAAATATTGCCTCTCTAATGCCCTGCAAAATGGTGTGTAACCAACAGACTCAGGGTCAGTTATTTGGGTATTTGGGATCCTGGAATGTTACACTACTCAAAGGTTACACTTTGATCTTGCTTTGAAGCTCATCAAATCACAGAAAGGTCTGGAGTGAAAGAGACCTTTCAATATCCCCCAGTGCCACCCCTGCCATGGCAGGGACACCTTCCTGTGTGCCAGGGTGCTCCAAGCCCCATGGTCCCACCTGGCGCTGGGCACTGACAGGGATGGAACAGCCACAACTTCACCCTTGTTTCCTGTGGGGTTTATTTCATTTTTGAAGACAAATTCATCTACTGAGACAAGGCTTGACCAAAAGTGTGGAATTTGCAGGCTGAGCATCCCCAGCTCCAGCTGCCCTGGACATGCTCCAGCCCCTCAAGGTCCTTCCTGTCCTGAGGGGCCCTGAGCTGGACACAGCATTTGAGGTGGGCACAGCTCTGTGTGTCCTGAGGGTCCCAAGGCCCTGCTACAGAGCAGAAATGCTGAAAAGCATAAGAACCTCCCCAAAATCACCAAACAAGCAGATGCTCAAAGCTGCTGAAGAATGGAAAACTACTGGAGCACAGGAAATAAATTTCAAATTTGGGGGTGCTGCAGCATTTGCAATTTCCATTGTAGAGAGCATTCCTGCTACAGGCTTTGGACGAGGAATAAATTAAACCCAACCAGTTCAGTGAATATCCAGCTGCCTTCTGAAGTTTCAGAAAGCACCACCTCCCTCATTGTGGGAGGAAACAAATCTCCCGTGGTCTGGCCAAAGGCGGAGGGAGAGCCCCGGCTTTGGGGCGAAGGAGATATTCCATAAAAATTGTGGCTTTCATGAAGATGAAGCACGGCAGAAGTAGCACAAAAGTGCTTTGATGTGCTGCTGAATGGAGGATTAACTGCACAATGCTGTGAATTCACTGTGTCTCCTGTTTGTTTGCTGTTTGTTCATGGCGCCAGCAATAAAAATAATGTTTGGCTGCTAAAAGTGCTAGAAAAGGGCTTTTTGGTGCCCAGAATATGTTTGCCAACAGGTGAGTGTGGTGGGGAGGGAGAAAGAGGAAAGCTCAGCTTCATTTATTTTCAAGGGTGGAAATTTAATGCTGGGAACCTAATTCATATTCTATTTCTTATCAAAACTCATATCTCTGTAACTGAGCTTGCACAAACTCCATGAAAAAAAAAAACCAAAAAAATAAAAACAAACAAACAAAAAAATAATCCCAAAAAACCCCAACCAACAAAAAACAAAAACAAACCCACCAAACACAGCTCGTGCAGCCTGGCAGGGTGGGTTATTTATAGCAGATCTCTGCCTTTTGTCAGCCTGGTGGGGCTGTGGATGTCGCTCCCAAATAAACCCCGTTGTGTGCAGCAGAGGAGGAAGAGCCCTGTGGTTTGGAGAGCATGGATGTGAGCTCATGTCCACGAGACAGAGAGGGCTGTGGCACAAAACACTGCTGGGCAAAAGCCACCCCAATCTAATCATCAGCTCTGGTCGTCAGCGAGAGCTGTGGGAGAAGACGTTGTATAAAGCAGACACATCCAGGAAATAATGCCTGCCCAGTGCAGCCAGATGGAGTGGGGATATCCTGACAAAGCATTTATTTTAATAAATGTTCAATTAAAATTATTTCTGTAGTGCAAGCATGGTCCAGAAGTAGTATGGGAATTAATAAGATTGCTGGCAGAAATAAACATTAGGGGAGTTGTCTGCTAGTTAAAAATGACAGTTATAAAAAAATAAATCTCAACGTTTCTATAGGGTTGTTTTGTGCATGTGCAAACCAGGGAATCTTGGCCCATGTTATGCTTTCAAATGATGGTTTTCTGGTTTCTACCCTGGTATAATTCCATTTACCATTGTGGGTACATGGATCCTACACTGTGTGGCCAGGGCTCTTCACACAGGCAAAATTGTGTAGGGGTTGAGCAGACCCTGAGCACCAGGAGATTTGTATTACTTACAACCTCATCTCCATCCTTTTATTTGTGTATTTATCAAAAAGGGTGCCTTAGGTTGAATTTTTCTGATTGTATATTCAAAGCCTCTGTGTGCAGGGGGAACCCACCTGGAAATACCCAGAAACTGGAGCTGGCCATGGCAGGGATGGGTCTGACACAAATGGACAGGAGTCTGAAGATTCCAAAGCTGAGAAGGTTATGTTTAATTTTAATTTTTGAATTATTTAAAGTTTAATTTAAACATTCATTTATCATGTTTATATTATACTGTGCTGTATTGTATTATATTATAATGTCTAATTATTACATAGGGTGATATATTGTATATTGTAATATGCTGATATTATATAATAACTAATCATATAAAGAAAAAATAAAAATTTAAAAAGAAACATTTTAATTTTTAAAGAAGACGCTTGGTATTTATCTGGAAAAATGCTATAATACATAGTTTGGACATTTTTTTAGAAGTGCTTCATTTAGTCCAGCAATAAGACCTGAGTGGTTCTCCTGGATTTTTCCCTTATTTTGGGACTTTATATGTGCCCCTGGCCCAGCTCCAGTGCCCTGTTGGTGGCAGCACCCAGGTGTCCCTTCCTGGCTGGGACAGCACGCATGGATACGGACCCACCGTGGTAAGAGAAAATTAGATTTAAGCTGTAGCAATCAATAAATCTTAAAACAGCCGAGTATTTCTAGAAAAAAGGCTTTGCAGAAGAGTCCCTGACCCAGAAAGAAAAATCTTTTTTGCGGTGTCTAAAATTCCTGGAAGTGCTTTTTCCTGCCACATCTGGTGCTTCAAAGCCTCAGTGGCTGCTCCAGATGTCCCCTCCCGGAGGGGTCAGGTGGCACAAAGGGACAGGACCCAGGGCTGCCCCTGCCCACCAGGATGTGCCCATGGAAAAGGGGTGTGGGGCATCCTGGGGACACCCCCAGAACCCCTGGCAGTGCTGCCACTTCCAGACCAGGTTGGACATTGGGGCTGGAGCCCCTGGGACAGTGGGAGGCGTCCCTGCCATGGCTGGGGGGCACTGGGTGGGATTTTTCCAACCCAGTCCATCCTGGGATCTGCCAAGGTGGTTAATGCCCAACGCCCTCAGGGGCTTTGCCAAATCCCAAAGCTCCCAGAGCCACGGTGCCCAGTGGGCAGCTGGGACCCAGATCCCTGTTGGCCCTTCTGAAGAACACCAGCCCAGGCTGCAAATATTCAATATTCCAATATTCAAGGAGTTGGACTTCGCTGATTCTTGCGGGCCCCTTCCAACTCAGGGTATTCTGTGATCTGACTATATTGAAAATCCTGCTGCCAGTGTACCTGGGGAATGAAAACAAGGGGAAGGGAAACATTGGAATAAATTAAATAAGAAATCTATTCAGTGAAAAAAAGCATAATATGGGTTTTGCAGTACCTGAAACAGAGAAGCCAAAGACCTGTCATGAATGTGCTTCCAGGTGTGAGTACCTACACACTGGAGCAGTCCTTGGGAGTGCACTGTGCTCACTGGTGAAAAGCAATGTTGTGTCTTCACGAGCTTTGACCCTAGCCATTCAATTTATTTGCAACAATATTATTTGTTCATTCCCAATTAATAAATATTGTAAATAATACCATTCCTTTACATTTTTTAAACACTGTTGGTAATAAAAGATGAATTAATTTAAATATTATATGAAGCACAAGTGCAGGCACTATACAGATGTGAGTTAAAAGACTGAAGCAGCATTTTAATTTTCAGGCCACTATCAATGCTCCTGGCTCCATTGCCATTTTGGACATTGCCCTGTGTATTCTAAATTTTCTCATAATTAAAATCCTCACATTTAAATCCTCACACCAAGTATTAAAAGTATTTTGCTCTTTCCTGGCTCCAGGTGCAGACTGTACCCCTTTAAAGCCGGTGCATCCCCCCCAGTCACTGCTAAAGGGGAAACAAATAAATAAATAAGTAAAGAGGCAGATAGGTAAATAAATAAATAAATAGATCTGGTAATTTAGTACTAGAAAGTTAATTCAGGGGACCTCTAACCTTTAAACCACCACGTGACTATTGATTTTCAATATCAGGCTGGCCCGTGCCACCCTGAGCGTGTAGAGCAGCAGATTCCAAACAGTTTTTTCCTTATCAGTCCAGTCCCCGAGTACTTGTGCATTAAGACAACAAATACCGGTGGCTCCCAGCCTGTCACATGGCGGCCCTGCAGACGTGCTGGGCCTCTAATGAACTTGGGCTCTTGGCAAACAGATCATGGCAAGGGGGCTCCAGCAGCGCCTTCCCGGCTCCCCGGGGCCGCGCCATGGCCGGGACGGAGGTGGCCAACAGTGGGGGGATGCGCTGTGAGGTGACCTCCAAAACCCAACTGCCCCGACCCCAAACCATTCCTGTTTCCTGCTTAATTCCATCCCCCGTGTCCCCGTGAGCGCTCTGGGGTTGCTGAGGCTGCTCTTCCCCACCCAAGACGCCGATGAAGGCGGAAGGAGCGGCGCTGCTCTGAACCCTGTGCCTGGATTAGTCGGTAATTCCAGGACATGCTGCTGGAAGCACCTTCCTCCCTCTGCAATCACCAATTAGTGCAATCGGGGCCCGGGCTGGCGTGCTGCCGTCCATGCACGGCATTCCCGGCCCCGATGAAGATGTGCTTCCACCCTCGCTCCTAAAAAAAGACTTTCTCCTCCCCTCCTCGGCCTCCAGCTTTATTGATTATTGGAAATGTTACATCCCGGGGAGGAAAATGTCATTGCTTTAAATACCAGCATTAACAGTTGGGAAAAGTTCTTTTTCACCCAGGCGTGCGTGATGAAGAAAAATTAAACAATGGGAAAGATGGTGAAATACATGGAATTTTAAAGAAAAAAAGAATGGGTTGTGTGTTGATTCAACCGAGCAGGAGCTTCCCCCCACTTAAGTAAGCGAGCACATCTCGTACTGGACTTTTTTACTGGAACAGTGAAATATATAATGAAATCCAACAAGGAAACTGGAAAAACAGCCAAATTGGTGCAGCAAAGTGGTTAATAGGATCATTAGCCTCCTCGCTGTATTTTTTTGGACATTGTGTGCCTGTACCGTAGTCCTCGAGAGCAGATTGCAGGAACAGGCTGACAGTTACCCGCTAACTCAGCAGTGCTGGGTGCAAACTGCCATCTTCCTGTGGATTTACAGCTGCCACTTCTGCTACTTCAATTAGTTCTATAGCACACAGATGTTGCTTAAATGTTGCTGCTAATGATACTGCAATAAGCGTAAGATTCATGCCATATTTTGAGGCACGTAAATTTCTCAAGTGGCACAATTAAAGTGGAAATATTAGGTGGGGAGAACTTGGCAGTCTCTCCAACTTGGAAAGCGCACCCGCTATGCAATAATGGGTCAAAAATTCATTCAAGTTTTACTGCTGTTCAGAGTTTTAAAAGACTTTTCACAGTTGAATGCAAAGTAGTAAAAAGCAGAGTATTAGGAAATGAGAATGCTGTTGTGTTATTCAGACATGACTTTTTAATTTCAAATTGGAATCACGTGCCCGCCGCGGCCGCGAGGGCCGCGCGCTGCCCGGCCGCAGCACCGCGGTGCAGGAGGAATAAATCAAAAGTTTTCTTTAATACTGATTTAATTGAAGGTTCGGCGTGGTGGTTGTGTTAGCGGGGGGAGGGAAAAGGAAAAAAAAAAAGAAGAAAGGAGAAAAAATGGTTTCCTGAATCACACACAGAGACAGCATCAATCATTTCCGAAGCCAGATGTAGCCTCCAAACTGCAGCCTGACAACACATCTCCTGTTTGTGCAGCCACCAGGCAATTATTCTTTCCATTATATCTCCCAATGACAGATCTCCAAACCCAGGGCTGTAAAAATTAGAGTTTGGGCTTACACAGTTGTGTCGGGTCTTAAAAAAAAAATAAGAAAACTTATCATGGCTGCAGTGTTTATGAGCTTGTCAAAGTACATGTACATAATTTTCATCAGAATTTCTTTTACCTCATTTCCAATCCTTCAGGATTAGATTTATCAGCAGCTCTGTGCCGGCGTCCGAGCGGCTTTTCCACCTGCGAGCAGGATCCGGCTGTGGGGAGCCTGTTGGGGTGGCTCTGGTTGAGAAATGTGAAAGCTTTTCTTCCTCCTCATCTTTTCTTCCTCTTCATCCCCATCATTTATTTCATCATTTTCTTCATCTTCGTATTTTTTTCGTAATTCATTTTATTTTAGTAATTTTGTCATTTTTTCATCATTTTCCTCATGTTTTTTTCCATATTTTCATCACCACCATTTATTTAATTTTCTTCACCATTGTTTACATTTTCTTACTTTTCATCATGTTTTTCTTCATCTTCATTATTTATTTCATCATTCTCTCAATAATTTCTTTCATCACTTTGTTAGTTTTCATCATTTTCTTCATCCTCATCTTTTTCTTTACCATTTCCTTCATCTTCCCTCAAATATTTCTCTTGCTCAAATATTTTGGTAGTGTACTGCCTTGGCTCTCCATCAAATTTAGGTGTAATTTTTAGAAACACTGTGGCCTCTTTGGTACATTCATCCCTGTGAATTTGTCATAAGGAAAAAGCACCAGTGTCAGTGCTAAACTGGGCAGCAAACCCAGAGCTGGAAATCCACACATTATTTCCATTTAATGTTTAATTTATTTGAACTGGGAAGAGATTACCAGGCTAGCACTGATTTTGAAAATTCAGTAGGGGTAGTATGTTAAGGATGAGGTTAAATCTTAGGAGAAGCCATCATTAGTAAATTAAGGCTGATGAACATCAGCACCTCACATATAAATTACTGATTTTCTACCCCATTTCCGTTTCTCTGAGTGGCTCCATCCCATTCCTGCTTTGGATTATATGATAATATTTAATTTCTTCCCAATATCCCATCTAACCCTGCCCTCTGGCAGTGGAAAGCCATTCCCCCTTGTCCTGGCACTACAGGCCCTTGTCCAAAATCCCTCTCCATCTCTCTTCTATTTTTTTTCTCTTTGTGAACACAACTCTGAAAATCAAAATAGCTTTCCATGATTTCCCCTCTAAAAAGGCATCCAGCATTGATAAATGAACATACTTGGAGCTCTTCCCTGCAGTAGCAACTGAATTTTTTACAAGTTAAAGCTCAGATGGAGAACAAAAACCAAGCACAACTTCTAATTTTGGTTTTCAGGAGAAAAGCTGCAGAGGTCTCTGATTTGTGCTGGTGAAGGTGGAGTCAGGATGTGATGATTTTACAGAATTTACAGAAACAATGTCCTGTCCTTACATAATTTCGTGTCTATGATTCATTATAGGTTTTTGCCTTCCAGTGTATGAGTGGTCACCTGTGATTTGTCCCTCAAAGGAGTAAAAATGGAGCAGAAAAAAGGCAGCTGGGCTCCGAATATCACATCCAAATAATGTGTCCAAGTTGATGCAAGAATGCTGCTGTGGGATTGTGTACTGATTTACTCACCACACGATTTAGGGGGGAAAATCAAATTAAATCTTTATAATTACCTCAGCAACCACCAGCACAGGTTGTGTTTGTGCTCCCTGATGGACAGACCAGGCCAGGGTGTTGCTGGTGCAAATGCCATGGAGGGGCCAGCAGGAGCAGGGCAAAGTGGCCCTTGAACTTCCCAGCTCTCGGGATTTGCTGGAAAGACTTTTCTTTGCATTGGCAAAGACTTCCTAACTCCGTCCCACTCTGACTTTGGCAGTTTGTTTCTCATCTCAAGTAGCCTCTGTAATCTATTATGGTATATAGGCCAGTCTGATCCCCCCCTCGCTCCAGCCTATGTCCTCTTTCTATTTAGGAATTAATTATGATGCTATCTCATATAACTCATTAGTATCAATTAATTCTTCCCCTTTCATGATTTTATATAGCTAAATTAGATTGCCTCTTAGGAACTTCATAATCACTACTGGACTCATTTAGACATATCTTTTTTTTTCCCCTTCTCCACCCAGTTTTGCTTGGGCACAGGGTTGTGGTGGTGGGAAATGCCCCATCCCATCCTATCCAGGGGGAACAGTGCCCCTGTACCCCATCTCCACCATGCCCACCAGCTCTGACCTCACATCACCCATAATTCTGAATTCTGGCAGGCTTTTTTTATTACTATTTATTCATTTGGGGTCTGCACAAGATGTTATTATTGGTTTATCAGGGTGAGTAGGAAACATTCCATCATTTGGCCAAACCACTGTGAATTCTCTTGCCCTTAAACTCGCCACAGGGACAGGCAGGGAGTGGAGGGAGATGCTCATTTTCCTCGTTCATCCTGGCAGGGTGTTGAGTTTGAAATCTCAGCTTTGCTGGAATTCACATGTCCATATTTAACTGCTTCACTGCTTACTGGCACGTCGGATCCAGTCAGGGAAAAAAAAGCAGGAATATGATTGAATATATCTGGCAGGACCTGATATTCCCACTCATTTTGAATCTGATCCAGCAGCAGCCAAGGCAATTAAATAACAAGTTTTTCTCTGGCGAAATGAGTTGCAAAATGCCCCCAGCTGCATGATGTAGGAAATACACCTTGATTTTACTAATTGCTGTGCCTGTACCTCTCTGGGGCGGATCCAAGGCGGCTTCCCAGGTTCCACATCATGTAATCCAAGGAGCTGAGCCTGGCTGGAATGGGTTATCCCCCTCCATGAGCCCGGGATGAGGCGCTGAGTGAGGGCTAAGGGGAGGGGTGGTGAAAGGTGAGCGGATTCGCTTTGCTGGAAACATCAAACATCCAACATCATCTGCCATCCCTGGGCAGCACCACGCTCCAGATGCTCCCGAGGATGGCTGGGAGAGAGCTCGGGCTCAGCCTCTTGCTGAACAAAGGCCAGCCTGGGGTAGGTGCAGCTTTAGTGAGGCAGCAAAATGCAGCCCAAAGAGAAGAATTTCGGGTGATCAGCTGGTGAGGTGTCACAGCTTTGCCCTCAGGGGCTGGAACTGAACTGTCCCAGCAGTGTCGCCAAACACCTGGGATCTCCTCTATCACACAACTTCCAAGAAGTTGGAATTTTTAAAAAAAAATCTAATGATTTGAAAGAAAAAAATGTTAGATCTAAATTATCGCAGGCTGCAGCACACACAGGTGTGTGATGGGCTTGGAGCAGCCTGGCCAAGTGCAAGGGGTTAGAAGTGGATGAGCTTTAAGGTTCCTTCCAACCCAAACCATTCCATGATTCTGTGATACCGCGCCTCCTTTACATCACCTGGTACTGGGAAAACATGACCCAGGGATGTACCCCAGTGTAGGACAGAGCTGCCATCAGTACTGCTCCCCACAGCAGCGCTGGGAGAGCCCAGGTGGGCTGCTGGGGATGCCTGCATTGATCCCACATCCCACCGGCTCCATATCCAGTGCCGGGTCCAGCAACAGGGCCGGGGACAGGAGGGCTCTGCTGGGACACCGAGACACACGAGGAGGCTTGGATCAGCAGCCTAAGGACTGGAATTGCCAAATCCCAATTCAGGAAGACATGGGTCAAGGGAAGGGAAAAAGAAGGGTGGGTTTGTGTAAAAGAAGAGGAAAAGCCCAAAGGCTGAGGCTCATGGGGTAACTTTATTTAGGGACACATTCAGCTATGAACCATTGCTCCTCAGTGTCTGGCTGCTCACCACCCTGCCCCAAACACCCACTTCAGGGGGATGGCAAGGGGAAAAAAAAAAGAAGGAAAAAAGAAAGAGGGGAAAAAAAGAACCCAAAACTTTACTAGAAGGACAAAATTTTTTTTTTGAGAAAACCACAAGTCTGTTTCCCTCAAAACGTATAGAAAATTCAATCTTATCTCCATTCAAGATGTTTTTCAAATACAATTCTCACTGAAAATGAGGGAAAATGTACTGTCTGATCTATCTTTTATTAATTTTTCTCTGAGAATGTCAGCTCATTCTCCTAAGGGGAGATTATTCCCATTATCAACAAATTTAACTGGTTTTGTTCAAATCTAAGAGCGTTACTGAATTTGCACTTCCTTTGACTGATCACGGAGCTCTCCCTATTATTTAATTTATTTACATTCATGTATGCAATTATATTTCGTAATCTGATTATGTGGTTTATATCTTTGCAGGGATGAGAATGCAGAAAGTTGCATTTCTTTTTTATTATATGAGTTGTCAAGTTCTTTTTGGATGGAAATGAGAGTTCAGTACCACTGTGGTGAGAACAGCATTAATTCCATCAGTTAACCAGACCTACCAAAATAGTGCTGGCTGCAAAATCAAGGAACATATTCTGCACCTGAATGATAAATTTCGTTAATTAATTTGACTGATAAAGTTAATATGCAAAGGAGATATTATTATCTATAGTAAAAAAAAAATTAATAGGTGGTTTCTGATCATCACATCCTTAAGATATTAAAACCCAGCAGATCTTATCCTTTGGAATTTATTTTTTGTTCATAGATAGGGAGAGGAATACACATTTTCTGCTCTTCCAAAGCCCAATCATGTTTTCAGTTCTGAGTGAGTTTGTCATTGAGCTGAACCAGATGAACCCATCGAAATGAAGAGGAAAAAACCAACCCAACTCAGCCTTTGCTGAAATTGCTGTCACCAAGTTTGTCACTGCAAAAACTCTGACTGCAGGTGCTGAGCTGGATCCTGCCAGCTGGGTCATCTGAACCACCTTGAGATGACCTCACAAAGTGTCATCTGCCTAAAACTCTTTTGCATTTAATCTGAACTATTTATCAAAGTTATTTTCCTTGGGTTCCTTCCCATGGCAGCCTCTGCACTGCCATTGGTTCTTTTATAATACCTAGCCAGCATGAGCACAGCTTTGCTTCTGGTAGCTGCTTTCCGGGCTAATTTAAAAAAAGAAAACCAAGTTTAAAATTGTTTCTTGCCAATTTCTGGTGTACATCACTAATGTAAATATGGCTCAACTGTATTTAATAATTTCTGTATTTCTGTGTTTATTTATGTATTTATTATTTTTGAGCCATTCCAGTCACTTGGTTAGGGCCTTTTACAACCACCAACAGCAGAGCATTTTCAAAATCTTTATGTGCAATACCCTGAACAGGTTGTTCCAGGACAAATTTTTTGTTAGAAGGGCTG
The DNA here is from genome assembly GCF_051311805.1 of Agelaius phoeniceus. Classification (NCBI taxonomy): domain Eukaryota; kingdom Metazoa; phylum Chordata; class Aves; order Passeriformes; family Icteridae; genus Agelaius; species Agelaius phoeniceus. The sequence goes on along the minus strand of NC_135273.1, from coordinate 1,399,752 downwards.
CTCTGAGTCTGTGTTTTCCCTGTGCTCTGTCACTGCTCAGGGCTGAGCTGCTGAAGGATCCTGACAAATCTCTGGTTGGGGATATACAGCTCTGGGAAAAGACTGAGATGGGCAAGGATGGCTTGGCTTGGACTTCTGTAAAACATTATTTTAGCAGGCTTGGGCCAGTTAATACTGGTTTCGAGCTTTGAAAGGTCTCTGAGTAGCTTTCTAATTAAAAAAAAAAAACATCATTTATGTTTATATTTTGCCAAGTACTGATATCCTTGGGCCCCTGCTGCTCAGGCTTTAACAGCTCCAGGGATTTGTTAGGATTTGTTAAGATTTGTGAGGTCCATGGTCCTCACCCATGGGCTTGGCTTCACCCCTTGGTGCCTCAGAGCCTCTGGCTGGTCCCTACCCACTGCTTGGCCTCTGTAAATTCTTTGGGCTGTGTTTAAGAGATGAAACAAGTGAAGAGATAGTTGAGGAGAAATCCTGGAAGTCCTTGCAGAGATCCTTGGGACACTACAGCAATTTTTGGATTCGTGACCTGCTCTGAGACACACAGATAAACCAAAAAGGTGAAGAAGCACCATGGACTGAACTGGTCTGCCTAAGTAGACTTGTGAAATGGTTATTAGAGATTATATTGTTGTTATTATAATAATTTATATTCATTACAGCTTCATTTATGTCTGTGGACACAAGAGCCTGGACCTAGAGCTGTCCTAAGGAGGAAAAGGGTCACTGGCACAGGTGCCCAGAGCAGCTGTGGCTGCCCCTGCATCCCTGGCAGTGCCCAAGGCCAGGCTGGACACTGGGGCTGGGAGCCCCTGGGACAGTGGGAGGTGTCCCTGCCATGGCAGGGCTGGCACTGGGTGGGATTTGGGGTCCCTTCCAACCCAAACAATTCCAGAGACACCCCAAGAACTCAATCCCATAACAGAATTCCATGCCACAAGGAAGGACATCATTAAAGACAACTTTATTGGGTTTCATTGTACAATTTTTTTCACATCTTCCTCCTTTCTTCTCTCCATCTTTCCCTTGGTATTTCCATCCCATGTTTCCTTGTAGGTACAGGGCAACTCTTGACTGGCTGTGTTACCCACACCAATTCCAGCCTCAATTTCCTTTTCTTTTCACTTGATATTTCTATTTTAGATTTTACACAGTAGGAAATCTGTGACTTTGTCTGGTTGAAGCAAAGCAGCTTTCAGATAATTTCCTTGCATCCTCACCACCTCTATTCAGTACTTGCTTTTGCTACAAAGTCATTTCTCAAACAGCTTAATTTACTTAAAGATAAATGCAAACAAAGAGTCACATAACCAAAATCCTCTACAAGTTTTGTGGGCACCAAAAGTGTACAATTTTGTGACTAATCAACTGCACCTTTTAATTCATTATGTCCTTTCAGTAATAGCATGAAGCCAACAAAGGGAAAACAAAGCCATTAAGTGCAACTGTTGCTTTATTTAAATGTTTAAGAAATAAAATCTTTAAGAAATAAAATCGAGCCACAACTGTATTGCCTTTGTCACTGTCATGTCCCAGCTGGCCAAAGTGCTTCAGTGAGTCACCCCTGAAGCAGGGCCCCAGACCAGGGGGTCTCAGCTCCTCCATCTGTTAATTTTGACCTGAACACTGAGAAATTATATTTGATATTTCATCTAACAATGAAATTTAGCATTGCACAGGAGAAAGGGAAATGGCTTGGGTTTTATTGTTTGATTTTACAATTTTAAGTTCTAGGACAGTTCATTTAATTACAACTTTAGTATTTTTTGAAGTATCTGGGTAGAGTTTTGAAGAATACCAGCAACGTTTTAAAACTTTTTATGACTTGTGGGACTTCAGGAACGTTCCTCCTTTGTATGCTTTAGTTTAGAGGTTGTTTGCATGCCCTGACTCCAGACTGGCTGCATTCTCTTCCTTTCCCTGTAAAACTTAGGGCACTCCATCGAACAACGACAAGTGGCCAAAAAGGAAGGGAAGAGAAAAAAAAAAAAAATCAATTTGTAATCTGATTTGAGGGTTTTGATTTCCTCTGATGAGTTTCAATTTCATTAAAAGCAACCTTATTCACACATAAAAGAGCTCCTTGAAGGGTAAAGCGGGGAATTGTCTCAGGGAGGATAAAGAAGCGGCGCTCCTTTGTGTGGTTTATCCAGGGCATTAATTTGGGGCGCGGGCGCGCGGGCGGGCGGGTGTGCGGTTATCGGTGCCGCGATCTGCGCGCTCACAAGGGCTCACATTCAAGCATCACCGCGGGCCCTATTGACACCTGCGTTATCAACAGCCCTTATTATCTGCTTAGCGGCGGGTCGCAGCCCGCCGGTGACATAATAAGTTACAAATCACTGGTGGGGCCTTTCTGCATTCTCCTAATTGTGTGTATTCTCTGGGAAAAAATTATCGCCGGGCCTCTTGTCTTGATGAGAAATTGACATTTTCTGGCGGAGCCTGGCGAGGACTATGTGGGGAGATAAGACTTATAGTTGTTTTAAAGAAGTGCAGCCATTCTTTCAGAGGCCTCTTTATTGCTCTAGTTGACCCACTTGATGAGTATAGATTTCATGAGGTCTTTTTCAGCATTTGAACTATAAAAGGTTCAGAATGACACCACCCCTTATAGACAAAAGATAACCTTGCCCTTTGAATATATTGATTCTTTATTAACTAGGCTGTTTAATGCAATGAAATGAGGCATTAGATTGAAGCCTATTTCAAGTGCTTTGAATAATCTTTAAAAGCTTGAAAGACTTTTAAAAGCTGCTCTGCAATAATTGGCATGTACTTTTAGAGACTCTTATTCCTTCGTTTTGATTAAGGAATTTTTATCATCTTCCTGTGTCTAAACTCACTGTGGGCTGACACAACATATTTCCACAGCAGGGCTCTTACCCACTTGTGTCGTAGGTGGTGGATTGCTCTAGGAATTGTCATATGTGGGTTTTCTCCTTTTGTGTTTTTCTTGCATTGAAAGTTAGAGGAACCATTTAGATGCTCATTATTCAAACCTTTGAAATAAAACTAAAAGGAAAAGTGCCAGTAGGCATCGTGCAGACTTTCATCCCTAAAAACCAGCTTATTTTTTAGTGGGATGCATCTGATTATGCTGCCTTTTAAACACGATACGCAGACACACACTCAGATTGGAACAGTTTTCAATGCATAATAATAAAAAATAATAAAAATAATAATAATCCAAAGTGTTCTGCAGTTTTAACACCTTTTTTTTTCATCAAATCAGTTTTCATCTGACATGAAAACTATGGAAATGCTGGAGAAGAAAGGAAGCATGGTTAAAAATCCTGGTTTTCCTACAGTGACTGAGTTTTGCCTTCTCCCCACTCCATCCCTGAACCACAGGCAGCCAAGGAGGGGCTGGGGCACCCAGCGTGTCCTTTGGCACTGGATCCACACACACCACTCCATCCCTTCACTTTGGAGCTCCGAGTTTCTCAGTGCCCTCTCAAAGTTGTCAGCAGCCCTCTGATTAATGACCGGATCAAACTCCAGAACAAACTCCCTGTTTCACCACCACGAGCACTTACATTCCTCTGCCAGACCCATATTCCTGTGGAAATGCCCTTTTTTTGGTGGTGCTGGTCACACAAAAGGATACAGGAGCACATTTGGTGTCTGGAATGGGGAACTCAGACCTGCACATCAGGCAAAGCTTTGCAGCTCTCTCCAGCTCCAAGGCTGCACGTGCCCACCTCATTATAAATATATTTTTGCACCCACTATATGTGCATTGCACATATTATGGCTCAGAGGATGAAATATTTGTGCTCAGTATTATAATTAGCAAAAGAATTTGCTTCCTTCTCAGCAGTTAAGAGACGAGCACGTCGACCTTCAGTGTCAAACCACCACATGGAAAATTTGGGTTGTGCTTTGTTTAAAATAACTTTTCCTGTTTACAGACTTTTACAATATGATATTAAAATAGTAAAAGGAAAAAAAAATCTATTGTTACCTTTGCTTTACAAAAAGCCTGACTGAAGTGCACCATTTTGGTTAAATAAGAAAAAGAGATATTCTGCTTTTATTCTTCACAAAAAGTGAGCAGTTTTGCATAAATACTTCACCGAGGCTGAACAACAAGTGATTGGCACTGCAGAGCAGAGATGTCCTTCCTCATCTTCCTCCCAGGGAACTGGAAAAACCACGTCAAGGGTTTGGGCTTTTTCATAACAAAGGAATAAAAATTTTGATATTTAGAAATGAAACCCCCAGTGTTGCGCTATTTCGTTTAGTGTTTAGCCACTTTTTTTAATAATCAAACCAGATAAAATTACTAAAAATGAAATTCACAGACAAGAAATACTTTAATTAAATATTGTGTAAAATGAACATTTTTTTATACAGTTAAATATATGAAAAAATGTACAGATAAAACAATCTTATTGTAGGGTCTTTAACAGTAAAATCTACCATTTAGTGAAGCTTTCCGTCTGGAGACAATGAAGCAATGAGTGCATTGACTAATTAATCTAAAACACAAACAGATTGCATTTATGAAGGAACTTGCAGACTTTCTTAACATGTACACGTGACCTCTTCTTTTATTTTTTTTTTTTTAGAGCAAAACCTTACTTAGACAAAATATAACGGAGGCAATTCAGTTCCAAAGTGACTTCTCAGGCTTTCCCACCTAGCCAACCTTGGCCATGCTCACAGAGCTGTGCTATGCTGAACCCTTCTTCTAAACCTTCCAGAAAAGCTTGACTAAAATGTGCATTATTTTTTTGCCCAAAAAGAAAAAAAAAATACAAAAATAATAATAATAAAAAAATTAATAATAATTAACGAAAATGATCCCTCCTTTTTGGTTAAAAGGTGAATTCTGCTGCAGTTTGCAACGTGTTTTGCAGTGCTGCGCTGGCAAAAGATTTAGTGCAAAGTAAAAATAAAAACAACTCCACGTTTCTCTGGCTGGATTTGGCACTGAGAGCCACGGAATACAACGGAGGTCATTCCAGTTTAAAAAGTACCATCGGCTACGGGTTGATTACAAAAAGTTCCCTAAAAAAAACCCCAAGAAACCTAAATAAACAACTCCCAGACATTAAAAATTCGGTGTGATCCTGATTTCCCGTGAAACCTTCCCCGGTTTTGAGCAGAGCAGGGTTTGGGAGAATGCAGAGTGCAGCAGAAAATCGACACATAAAGGAGTGGCAGAATTGTACACCGGGATTGTGCTTTTTTTTTTCCCCTTATTTTTTTACACCAGAAATCATCCAAATGAAGTTGTGATTAACAATTGTGGTGTAAGCCTGTGATAAAACAGCACAAAAGTTCTTCAAAGAAGTTCACTTTTAAGGCATCAGAGAAGTTCATGTGGCAAACATTTTAATTAAAACATCAGAAGTGAATTTATTTTTAAACTTTAGGCCTCTGAATTTTTCCAGTAAACACAGTTCAGCTATGTGGCAAAGTCATGGGTGGCAGCTAAAAATGACTTTTTACAATCTTAAAAAAAAAAAAAATTAAAAATAAAATTAAAAAATAAAGAAAACAAACAAACAAAAAGAAAGAAAATAAAAAATGCAACCACAAAATAGATTCATCTTTTCTGTGGCTGTATCACATGCACATATTCTACTAGTATTCATTACAGCCATGTGGCACAATTTTGATTTGACTATACAACAAACGACTTTTTCTTTCAAAATTATTTGTTCTGATAACTTAAAAATAATATAAAAATAAACAATGAATTTGAATTTTTGAAAAAAAAAATTAAAAAAAGAAAGGATGGAAAGGCTAAACAATAGCAACCTTATGAAGTACAAATGAAATGCACAGACACTGATTTATTTAAAAGAAAAACATGAAGGCAACAGTTCTTGGCTTAATGCTATTTTCAGCATCACGATACCAGGCCAGGACAAAAACCAATACATACAAGAACATAAAAAAAATGATGAAAAGCAATATACAAAATTTCAAAGATAAATACAATATTTATAGTTGATATGTTACAAAATAAATTCCCTTAGTGACTGCAAGTGTTTATGTGAAAGAAAGTGTTGCAATGGATAAGACTATTTTATTCCTTATAGTGGTCATAAGGAATAAAATCTGCTTTTTTTTTGTCTAAATATTTAAGTGGATCTGAAAAAAATTCAAGACAAGTGTATAAATATTTAGCTACAACTTTGGCAAAATCACAAAAGTCTACAATTTTATAACCACATACAAAACACATTAGGGAAGAAGGATCTAGAAGTCAAAAGGACAATTTTCTGGTACAAGAAACATAGACTTCACAGTAGCCTAAAATGCAATAGTATACAGTGCTAGCAAAAGTTGAAAAAATGTTGCAGATCACACTTGCTTAACAGGAAGCTCTAGCAGTGGAAGTATATTTTTTTCATTTTTTTAAACCAACAGACAGTAGCAATTTCTTTTTTTTTTTTTCTCTGTCAGTGTGCTTGTTGAAGGCAAGAGAATTCAATATCAAAGTTACAATTTCTAACTACAATAAGTTACAAAGTTCCATTTCATTAAGATGAAGTTAAGCAACGATAAACCCCCCCGCGCCCGCCCCCGCGCCCCGGTTTTTTGTGTGGTTTTTTTTTTTTCTAATCATATATTCATCCTTTTTTTTTTTTATTCTTTTTTTTTTTCCAGTTTGATGGCTCATAACCTCCTTGGCCCCCTTTTTTTTTTTTTTCCACCACAAAAAAATATTTCACATTATAGAGATACACAACCATTGTGAATCTAGTTATGAGTACAGAAAAATGTTCGGAGGCATTTTTCATCAGTGTTTCATGATAATCAAAATGGTGCATCCACAAAGTTTCTCCCAACACATAGCAAGTACTAGACATAGCCAAGACGTAATCAGAAACTTTATACAAAATAGGCGTCGCTTTTTCCTTATTCTCCAGGACTGAGAAATGTGAAAATATGAGAAAAATTCAGTCAATAAAATGGAATTGTTCATGAAGAAGTAGGTTGTTTTGCATGTAGATTCTTAATAGTTTAAATAAAATCTTTAAACAAAGTCTTTTTTTTTTCTTTTTTTTGTGGGGTTTTTTTTTGTGGGTTTTTTTTTATTTTTTTCCTGTAGCATTTTCGATTTTGTTGCTGATTCTGCGTGAAGATACTGCTTCCATCAGCATGTCTTAATATACTAAACTTGTCCCCTAAGCCCATCCTCTGCAGCTTGGTGCTACGGTAGGTAAACAAAAGTGACTTTACATTGGCGGGACTACAAGCCCGGACATGGCTAAAAGAAAAAAGAGAAGAAAAGGAGCTGTTATTGGCACGCTGGGCTCAGAGCCACCACAGGACAGGGAGGGAGGATGCAGAGCAGAGCCCGGCTCCTCCACGGCATCCCCAGAGCAAGGACCACGGACACTCCCCCCAGCAATCACACCCCACACCCTTGAGAAAGGAGCTCTGCAGGCAGAGCATCCCCGCCTCCCCAGGCTCAATTCTCTCCAGGCTCCTGACAACTCCTCTGGCCGTGTCCCCATCCCTTGGGGACACCCCCACCAATCACCCCTTCACGCCCTGGGCAGAAAAACCTCATTTTCCACTATTCTACTGCATGATAAAAGCAGGACTGAGCAAGCCAAGGACTCTCCAAAACCAAAACCAAGAACTCTAAACCTTCTCCCAATCCTGGAGCTCAAACACCATAAAAAGACATGATATTAAAACCCCTGACCAACCATATCCTTAACACATAAAGACTGAGATGCCAACAACCACTGGTTTTTTTTCCAAGTTAACTCTTTGGTAGAAGCACAGTTTAGACAGTCTTTAATTTTAGTGTTGTTTAATTTTTGCCGTAATGATATTTCTCATTAATTTATGTACAACAGATATTAATAAATTTGTTCGTGTAGCGATGTGAACTTCAATTTCTCAGTTCATTAATTTCAACAATATTAATTTATTTCAGATTCGCCGTTTGCAGCTTTACGGTTTGGAAGAGCTGGGTCTGTACACATTTCATAGGTAACACCACCACAACCAGCATTGCTCCAACAGCCCAGGGCAGCCCCTGCTCCTGCCAGAGCCTTCTGTGGATTTGGATGGAGCTAAACCTCCCTAAAACACAGCTTAGGTGATGTTAGTGAAACAGGATAAAGTCTTCCAACTCTGCCCTTTTTCTCCCCAGTTAAACATATCAAAATGTCAAAATTAAAACTGGAGTTATAATTTTGCAACATTCTTCATAATGAATGCTTTAAACCTAACCAGCAACTTAAGTTACAAAATTTAACTGGAGAACAGTGGTTATAGTGGCAGAGAGCCTTTCTACACAAAATATTCAGTTTCCTTATCGTGTTTTCAGAGAATCACAAAATCATTTAGGTTAGCAATGGTCTCAAAGATCACCAAGTCCAATCTGTGCCCCGTCCCCACCTTGTCCCCAGCTCACAGCACTGCGTGCCACCTCCAGCAATTCTTTGGAATCCTGCAGGAATCGGGACTCCAAACCTCCCTGGGCAGCCCCTGCCAAGGCCTGACCACCCTCAAAAAGCTCTTAAAAACAACTCTTCACTGAATGTCTTCTGTTCCACCCCTCATCAGCCCAGGCCAGCTGATGACTTCACCCTGGTCTGGACCTGCCAAACCCCTGCTCTCAGTTTGGCTTCTCCTGTGGGATTCAGCAGCAAATCTGTCACCATGGCAGTCTGGTTATCTGGGGTGCACCTGGCCTGGGGCTGCAGGAGATCGTTTTAAGGAACAGCTGCCATGGAATCACAGAATCATTAAGGTTGGAAAAGACCTTTAAGGTCAAGTCCAACATCAACCAGCACTGTTGTGGTTCACCACTCAACCATGTCCTCAAGTGCCTCGTGCTGCAATTCAACCATCAGCTGCTCCATTCCTGGCAGTGTCCAAGGCCAGGCTGGACAGGGCTTGGAGCAGTTCAGGATAGTGGAAGGTGTCCCTACCCATGGCAGAAGGTGGGACAGGATGGGCTTTAAGGTCCCTTCCAACCCAAACCATGCTATGATTCTGTTGTGTGAAAATTTAGATTATCCGCTGCCATATTTTTCTGGAGGAAAGAAAAAACATCTCAGTTCTTTAATTTAACCATTTTTGTTGAGCTCTCTTTGTGGCACAGTCTGAGGGGGTGGGTGCAAGGTTGGTGCTCCAGATGTGAATTTCACAATTTATTTTAGTAGCAATCTTTGACAATTGTGAATTTCTGCACTGAGCTTCCTGCTGTGCAAATTGATACCAAACGCCTTCTTAAAGAAAAATGAGCTGGTGAGTTTTTTAATAATAATTTTAATACTTTCATCTGGAGGAAGACCAGAAAATTAAGCAGGATGCAATTTTAAAAGAATATAGAGAGCCTTTTGCTGTGCATTATAGTCCTATAACCAGAGAGCAATATCTTTCACAATCTATAGAAAGCAAATTACAATTGAAAACCAAATTTTGAACACATATTGTGCTTCCAACTTTGCAGCCAGCCAGTAGTCTCTCACTAAAAAATTTCTTTTCTACCCTTAATGTTCATTGTTTTAAACAGGAAAAGCCTCTCTGCCCTAAGGAACACACATGGCAGGATTCTGCTCTTAAAAAATTCGTGTGAGTACTTGACTTTCTGATCACAGACTATGGAGGTCACAGAGAGTCAACAAGATTGTGGCTTTTTGGACATGACCCAAAAGCCCTTTTCTGTAGGATTACTCACAGGAGTGAGTCAGGCCCTGGGGACAGCAGGGGGAGATTTCTCCTCCAAGAGCTGCAGCTCCTGAGTGCTGGCCCTCCTTAGGCTGCCCATGGCCATGCAGCTGGCACGGGGGCAGCAAGGGGGAGGAGTAAGCATCAGCTCTGTCTGGCATTGCCCCCAGCCTGACCTCTCTGAGATCCCCCAGATTGCCTTTTTCACACTCAACCTCTGCCTTGATGATTGAATCACCAAATCTCAGAATGGTTGGGGTTGGAAGGGATCTTAAGGACCATCCTGTTCCAACCCTCTGCCATGAGCAGGGACAGCTTCCCCTGAAAGTTGTCTTGGATCTCTTTGCCAAAAAAGTGTGACCTGCAGACATCTCCACGCTCACTCTTGGACAGTAGGTCCTACAGCACACAGAGGGTTTTGGGGTTGTGCTCACAGGCAGCAAGATCTTGCTTCTGGTGTGGTGGGCTCGGGTGGTCCTGATGCTCAGGGTTACATCAGAACAAGCCAGAAATCAGAGCAGCTCAACTTCCGTTTAACTCTTTGTTAGGGGACAAAACAATCCCCCTGAGGTCCAGCTGGAACTGCTTACTTCTGCTGTTCTCACCAACTCAGATGCACCACAAGCAGCATTTTCCCACACAGAGATACCCTACAGTGGTTTGCCCACCAGGGAGGGACAATTAACCCCCAAATCCCTGCAGAAGGATCACCCTTGTCTGAATTCTTATCCATTCTTATCCAAGGCCCTACTTCTCCATAAACTGAGGGATTTGCCTCTTATGCACCACCAGTGAACTCTTACTGCCCTCTTGGCTTGCCTGAATGTGGCCATTCCTAACAGTGACATCTCCTCAGCTGTGGCTCAACTCCTTCACACTCTGCCCTAAAATGAGGCTCTCTACTTGAAGATCACCAAAAACACTTCAGCTGCGTTGGATTGCAGCTCTCAAATTCCATATTTTAACTTAATGTAGAAAATGTGCTGATCAGAAAACTCTCAAGGTGATTGTACAGAGTCCAGAAAGCAACTAATTAAACTTTAAAAAGAGTTCCCTGACAACAAATGACTGAGAAAATAGGAAGGAAGAAGCAAAAGCTCCCTAATGAACTCTATGTATCAAATGCAGTGTAGATAAGTACCAGCACAGCAGTGTTGGTGGTTTTTCTTGACGATGTCTCATGCAGGAAGGAGCTGACAAACTCATCCCTGTCCTGCCCCTCAGCCCTGGCTGCAGCTCAGACCAAGGCACAGATGTGAGGAGGAATGGGTGAATTTGAGGGCTTTTGTGAGCTCAGTCTGAACTGACTCAAAGCTTTGGGTGGCAGAAGGGATGGTAACTGCTGGGATGGTGAAGGAGCTCACACAGGACTCCTGGGTGGGGACATGAGGTGGTGCTGAGGCCCTGGCACAGGCAAAGCTGTGGCTGCCCCATCCCTGGAAATGCTCAAGGCTGGGTTGGACCGGCCTTGGAGCAGCCAGGGACAGTGGAAGGTGTCCCTGCCCAAAGCTGGAGCGTAATGGTCTTCGAGGTCCCGTCCAACCCAAACCATTCCAGGATTCTGTGATTCCACGGCAGTTCCCTAACTCCCACAGCACTGAGCACTGGGGCCTTGGGGTGCTGTCCACTTTGCATAAATTATGCAAATTTTATTTGCCACAACCCTGGAAGTTGCTGCTCTAACTACCAGGCCAGAAGGACATTCTGCCTGTTTCTCTGGGTCATTCTGCTCAACACAAAATGACTCAGGTTCAGCTGACAGAGGAAAATTGACAATTTTTATTTAATTAATTATTTCTTTATCTACGTATTATCTATTTAATTTCAACACTTGGTTTTCAGTTCAGCTGCTGATCCAAAACCCAAAAGAATGATCCCAAAAGGATGCTGCATGGATTGCAGCATCCAAAAATCAGGGGTTGAAGGCATGGCTAGGTCTTCACTGGGCTCTCTGGGCATGGAAAAAGCTTAGTGCAAAGCGAGGTTGGGCTCAGCTTAAGAGCTGAATTCATGACCTATTTAACAGTATTGGCTGATTCCAAGTCATCTTCTGAGCTTTACACAAAAAACATTTTGTACTTGAGGATGGAGATGTGCAATTACTGGGGGCCTGGGGAGGTGCTAATGACATCGGGTCCTCATTCAGCCCTCCCAGTTCTCCTTAAAACCCCACTTTGAGGTAATCTAGCGATTTGAAGTACCTAAAACCTTGAGTATATGACAGGAAGACCCTTACTCACATACTGAAATGGCAAAAATCTGGATCATTTTAATTTAGATCTTTAAATAATTGTGCTTATCAGAGTAAATCAAAATCAATTAGTTGATCTTCCTGCCTCAGATCTAAGCCATATGTTACCACATTCATATTAGTTTTTATTTTATTTTTGTCTATTTTTTATTATTTATTTTATTATATAATTTTTCTTTTTTTCATTATATTATTTCAGTATTTACTTTTCATATCAGTGTCCTCTTACAAAAAGAGGAAAGTAGGACACTGGATTATTTTATGAATGGATTATCTTTTCTAAGAATATGGATATAGTTTTCTACTTACAGTAGTAACACAGTAAAGCTTCCTCTAAAGAAATACACAAAAAACTGTTAATTTAATTATCTTTTCCTTTAGTATCATGCTACAATGAGTTTGTGCATTTGGATTCCCAGCTCTTTGTTGACCTGAGTGCATAACAAGGTCTCAGATGGTTTTTTTGGGCCAAGAAGTTAAGAGCAAGCTGCAGGAAGATTAATTTTGAGATCCTGCAGTGGATTTGGGGTGGACAGGCAGCTCTGTGGGATTGGGATGATGTCTCTCCAAAGTGCCTTCAGCACCCTACAAAATGCTGGTGTCCAGAACTGGTTTGGCAAATTAAAATCCCCCTCATCTGTTTGCCTGTGAGTGCTGGTTGGGTTATGGGTGTCATGGTGATACAAAGGATGAATAACCCTGTGCTGCTGCTGCTGCTTAGCTGAGGAAGTCAAGAGGAGTGACGACCTCGGGATGAGGCTGTCCTCAACCCTTCCTGGTTTCAATGGGATCTGAAGTGCCTCAATTCACTGCACTGTGCACTGAGACTCCAGCAGAGGCAAACAAACCTTCCCAGTGATTCTAATGCGCCTACATGCATGTCAAAATACCCCCTGAAAGTGGCAAAATTGGCCATGAGTCTTCCCTTTTAGGGTGACTTCTTTGTTTGTGTTTTTGCTCTCACATTGTGCTGTAATTCCTCCTGCCCCACACCCTGCAGGTGACCACGGACATTCTGCCACTGATTTATCAGTTGTTTCTTGCATTACCCACATGAAATCACATGGATTATATATTAAAAAAAGGACAAAATATTAAAACTGCCTGCCCTAATTAAAATATTTAGTTCATTTAGGGATGTAACCACTCTAACACCACAGTAAGAGCTGGCACCCCCAGAGCATGCAAACCACTGCAGACAGGGCTGCCTAGTCCAGGAAAGCTCAGTCCACAGAGTAAGGGTTTAACCTGACTTATATCTGACTTATATTAAATTGACATATTTAAAATCACTACTGCACCCTATATAAAGTAAGGAAATCACACTGTGTCCTGCCAGAACACTGCTGGGTTTAAACATCCACAGAAATGTGTTCAGAAAACATAAAAACACCAGGAATACACAAACCCTCCAAGAGGCATTCCAGGATACAGTCTTCCCTTAAAATTTAAGGCACAGAGTCCTAAGGGAAAATGCCAGAAAAACAACTGGTGTTTGCTCTAATGCAAGCATCAAAAATGAACTAAAAACCTGAAAATCTCAGCAGACCATTCACGCTACCCTATTTCTCCCCCTGCTTTTTGCATCACTACAAGAGCACTGAAAAATCCAGCCAGGTACCTTTCTCCCCAAGAGAAAAAAAAGCACCAAAAATAAAAAAAATAAAAAAAATAAAAAAAAAAAAAGCAGCAGAGAGAAAATTGAGAGAGATTGGGCTCACCTTGAAGTCCATTTCCATTTGCACTGGTGCAAGATGGTGGAGGAGAGGCTTGGGGCCTGACAACAGGAGCGAAGGCGCTCTTTTGTTTCACTGCAGAGATGACATTGGCAGGTGAGAATGAGAAAATGCCGTGTGTACTGCTACAGTTTGAAGGGAGGGTGACCGAAGAGGCTGCCATGGTAGGGCTTGACGGCACTACTGCAATAAAGCAAAAATAATCAGGACTCAGATTGAGGTTTTCACGGCAAACACGGAAAAAGAGAGTGATAGGGCCTTGCCTCTTAAAATATATATAGAGATATATATATATATATATAAAAAAAATATATATAAAAAAATAAAAATGAAATGCCTTGGCTTGGCCACTCTCTGGATAACAGGCAAACTCTTTTGTGTTGGACTTTTGTTATGAATTGCGCAGTCCAATTTTTATTTTGGTTTTTTTTTTGTTTCGTTTTGTTTTGTTCATTTTTTTTTTTTCTCTATCTGAGATTGTATTCTGGCACAAACAGATCAATTTATTATTTTCATTTTTACGTCCAGCCTCCAGAGTCACCCCTCCTTTTATCCAGTAGCTGACAATAGAGGAAATCAAAACAATGCAAGGAGTTGATTTTGTAGTAAATATGAATCTATATGATGATGTGTTACCAAAAATAGACACTTACTGCCATAAGGAGAGTTAGCTGAGGAGCCATTAAGAAATCCAGGGGAACCTGGTACACCTAGATTGGGCATGCCGGCATTGCCATATCCATTCATGCTATTGCTGACTGTGTTGTAATTGGACTGCTGAGGAGTACTGCTGGGAACATATCCTCGCGGGGAAACACTGCTTGTGTTGCGACTGTAACCTACTGTGTTAGAAACCCCCCCACCCCAAAAAAATAATGTTATTTTATAAGATAGACTTAGGGCTGGGGGGTTTCCTCATGCAGCATATATTACACAGTTTTAATTGATTGCACAGCTTTGCTCTGAGTTGTCTCTCACTGCCCTATCAACTCTTGCAGCTTGAGATAACCTTATCACGCCAACCCTACTTAAATCATCCGCGAGCACTCTATGTTGTCTCTCCTCTTAGCACAGACAGCCAACAAAAGCTCTCTTCGATCCAGCTGTGTCAGGTGCCTTCACGTTTGTCTTTAGGAGCAATTATCAACAGGCTCGAGTCCCGCTTTGTACCAACACACTGCGTGAACTTTCAGCCTCTCCGCACCTTCAAATGCCAGAGCTGACAAGAAAAACTTTTTTTTGCAGTGATTTACTTTAAAAGGCTGTTTTGGGGTCTTCATTTTGTGATTGATATTTTTTTATGCTAACAACAAGCTTTCGTAAGGTGTAGCCATCAGTGAAAACTAATTCAAGAGCAAGTACAGAATTTTATAAGGCTTATTAGCTTGGAAACGCATTAAAAGACAATCTTTTTAGAAGAGGAAACATAGTGGAATCAGGATTTTAAACAACAATTTGTTCCTATCTGAGCAATCAATTTAATAATTACGTTGCAAGCAAAAAAAAAAAAATGCGTTTGAACATATCTAATAATCCTGTTTCCCTGCTTTCATTAGTATCAAAATTAATTTTAAATGCAATATGCTACATGCATTTTCAATTACAACAGGTAAATTAAATCAACTATTACTTTTATTAGTAACATATATGTCACACATGCCTACAAACAAAGTATTTTAAAATCACAGACATCAAATTAGATTTATCTGTGTAAATATTCCAAAACCAGGTGGAGGTACCGAGACATAATTATTTTATAAACCAACCATATACACTGTATATTTACTGCGAATAACAAAGAGCTTTCTACACTTTGCCAATTGTATATTTTCCCCCACTGGAGATGCTTTATGATAACAGTAAATGAAAGAACAGGGAGAATTAAATATTACAAGAAAAGTTAAAGACGGCATTTCATTCCGCGCTCAGACACACGGCCAGGGGGACAGAGAGAGGGAGGACGCGGTGACATCAGCTCGCATGAACAGGCCAAAAGCAGCCAACAAGGTGAAGGATTAACCCTTGAAATCCCACCTACCTTGGTCGTTGGCTTGCGATGTTTCGGAGACATTGACGGCGAGCTGGCTGCTGAAGGAGTTCACGCCCATCATGCCGGTGTGGGCGGGAGTGTTGGCTAGAGTGGGGATCTGGTTGTGGTTGCGGGGCACGCTGTACAACGCCTCAGCAATGTCAGCTGCTCGTTTCAGGATTATTTCCTAGAGAGACACGGAACAAGCACTGACAACTCAGATTTGTGCAAACGCTCCAAAGTCGCAATAGCGCAAAAATTTACCGAAGAGATTCACATGGAATTATAGTGAGGGTGGGGGGTTTGCTGCTCGTTCCAACCACACCTCCTGTTTGTCCTTCCCATGCCCAATTGCTCCTCAACACAGTAAATATAAAGAAATGAAGAAATTAACATAAAACTCCAGTTTAGCACTGGAAGCCAGGTGAAAATCGTCACAGGGGTTTTATGCGCCCAAGGCAGGAGTTGTATTTTCAGCAGTTTGCAAAATACAGTACAGCTGATCCACTCGGCTGAGCAGATTTCTTTAGGACTTCCCATTAGTCACTGTATATTTTGGCCCCAGTTCAAGGTTATTCTCTTGCCTTAATGCTTGCTTATGCTTTTGGCACCTCGCACATAATTGTCATTTCTGATAGGCAA